>NC_047526.1:32631906-32924617 GCF_902827115.2 Pseudochaenichthys georgianus | reverse complement strand
CCAAAAACATACTTCTGCTGACCTCCAAGGAACATAGACATTAATCCGTACAGTATTTTATAGGTGAATTGATTAATAATGGTAATGAAGATGAAGATAAGGATGTTGAAAAATAAAGAAAACATTTTAAAATGAGAAATGTCCATGCTTGCTTCTTTAAGTCCAAGGAGGATGTCATTAGATGTTTTGTTTTATCAGTCTAAAACACAAAAATAGTCAATCAAATATGATAGAAAACTGAGAAAAACAAGGAAATCTAATTCTCTACAGGCTAAAATCTGCATTCCTGGTTTATTTATTGCATTAAAATGATTGAAAAAATATATAGGCTTGACTATGCCAAATAAAACATGTTGAATTTAGAATGGTTAGTTAGGTTTACAGAAATATAGCTGACTGAAAAGGCAGGATATTTAGTTTTTTTACAGGGTTAGGGTCTTCCACATGCTCGACCCCCCACTGACCTCTACCATCTCACTTGCAAAGCTTGCCTCTACATGCACTTGCCAAAAACTCGTACGACACTTAATTCATTGCGATACTCGGCTGCTTTTATCAATGTAATTTGCAATGCCAATTCCCCACCCACACACGTTTAGTAATGATCTGACTTTATTCTGAGCGGGACCTCCGCACCCTCCAGCTCTTCACCTCCTACTAACATTTCAGATGAATAATAGCATTGTTCTGGTAATGGAAAAACACCCAGTGACGCTCTTAGTTTCTGTTTTCATATTTTAGTGTGTGTGCGTGTGTGTCCAGGTGGTGGCCGGCTTGTCCACTGGAGCATCTCTCTCCAGCAGTCTCTCTTCCTGCATGGGTTCACCCTGTTTGACACTGACCCTGCCCAGAGGACACACACACACACACACACACACACACACACACACACACACACACACACACACACACACACACACACACACACACACACACACACACACACACACACACACACACACACACACACACACACACACACACACACACACACACACACACACACACACACACACACACACACACACACACACACACACACACACACACACACACACACACACACACACACACACACACACACACACACACACACACACACACACACACACACACACACACAGTCACACACACACAGTCACACACACACACACAGTCACACACACACTTCTCCTAACCTTAACCATAACCAACACATGCCTAACCCTAACCCTAAACATCACCAAGTCTCCAAAGCCAGAATTGCCAGGTTCAGTGGCTGATCTCTCCCTCCCTGTGCGTCTGATTTACAGCCTTCTCCTTGTCCGTCGTCAGCACCGGGTCGGCTGCTGGAGCGTGGAAATCATTAAAAACCGTGATCGCTTTCTGCCAAGTCATGCTGGAGCTCACAGCTGCACACCTAGAGGTCATTCTCTTCAAAACTAGCAAGCCACATGAATATCTGGGAGCAGATTAATTTAATATGCTACCCAAATATGGCCAGGATCCGTTGAATTTTCTGAACATTGGGTTTCAGATTAGAATCCAAGGGGGGGGGTTCGGTTAGCATGAAACACTTGAAACACTAACGGATAAGTTCAAAAAGAAAGTAGAAAGAGAGTGAGGTCGAAGATAAAGATCGAGTCAGAGCTAAGCATTTCAGAAGTGTGTATCTCACACTGCACTTGAACTTTAAGTCATGTACCTTTATTCATGTTTTATTATCTTTGCTTTTAAATGAGTGTTTTTAAATGCCATTTTACAATATATTTTTATGTAAAGCACTTTGAATTGCCTTGTGTTGAAAGGTGCTGTATAAATAAACGTGCCTTGCCACTATTGTATCTCCTGTCTCATACGTCTTCAATTAAAGTGCATAACCTCGGGACCAATGCTTCAGTGCGATCTCTGGCTCCGGATGCAGTCTGATGGAGACGTTGGTTCGAGCCATCATCACAGGGGAAGCTGCTGGGAGTCTGCGTGGACGTGATGTATGAATGAGACGATCATTATGGAGAAAGTGTTAAGAATAGCACGAGTCCCTCTGGGAACATCATGGCTCAGCCTCTCTCTCTCCCCGTCTATGCCCCTCTGTTTCGCTCACACTCACAGCACACTGAATGCCATTAGCCGTGGCATCAGTTTCTGTAGCACTCGTAGCCTGCAGCCTCTCTGTTTTGGTGTGCGTGGGCGTTTGTGTGCGTCTGTGTGATCTCATAATTTGTTGTTTTTAAAAACGCAAAGGAAATGAGTGAAATCTATTTTAAATCAAAAACGTCAAGCCTCACAAGGACCGATACAGGAAAACGTTCCTGCCCACTGCAATAACTCTATATAACAAATCACCACGCAGACAACCATCTGCTCCATAGCTTCTTTGACAACTGGACTCCAAATCGGTGTCTTCCCATTTCGCCCCTAAATTATTCCCAATTCGCCCCTTTTTTACATTAGGCCACATAAGAAATTATATTTGTTTTGCTTGGTCGTGGGTCTTAAGGCAGGGACACACCAGGACGATTATCGGTGTCGGTGGGCGTCAGGCCGACCATGAGCATCGACACGCCCTACTAATATTGGTCTTTTCAGCCGGGCCGACGCCTTTTCGGCCGAAAACCCTCAGATTCAACATATCGGCAGTCGACAATAGAAATCACTCTGATTGGCTGTTAAGCTAGCGAATCAGTGCATGAGAAGCGAAACGGAAGTGAGGGACCCAAACAAACGATTAAGAAGGCAAACCTGAGGTTTCCTTTAACTCCAGCTCTCGACGCAGGTTCCGGAAAGCCCCGTGAGCTTCTCGCTGTAGAGGGAAAATGGAATGCACACGCCATTTGTTGTTTGTTTATATCACGCAGTCCGTTCTTCTTCTCTCGGTTATCACGCAGTCTGTCTTCCGGCTGTTGCCTCTTTTGAATGACGAATACACACTACCGCCGCCTGCTGGTAAGGAGAGTTATTGCCACTCAGGCATGCGCAGTTCGTACGTGCTTCTTGGCCGTCGGCTGAAGTCTTTGCGGTGTGTTCCAGTGCGACACATGCCAAGACGTCGGGGTCCGTCTGTGTCAGTTCTTTGTTGTCAGATTGGTGTGTCCGAGCCTTTAGGGTTAGGGTTAGGGTTGAGTTTATAGATCTAACGATGCATCCCATGAAGCATTGCATGAAGTATGTTGACGAATCAGAGGCTGTTGTTGGGGCTGCATGGGAAAGGGGCGAAATGGGAATAGATTGGGGGTGGAACGGGAAAGGGTGTCACAGGAAGGGGCAAAATGGGATTAAACCCTCTAAATCACACTGTACATTTCATATTTATATCCAATCTAATATTTAATATTCCATTACTCACATACTTGTGTATATATAATATCCTGCTTTATATTTTGTCACTGTACATTTGTAATTCAACATGTATATTTTCTATGTTTTTTTATTGCCATCGAGATGTTTCTAGTCTTTTAAAAGTATTGTAATGCCGTGTCTTTTTATGCTGCTGCAACATAAACATTTCCCAACTTGGGTTCAATAAAATACTTCTCATCTCAACTGGTACATTTTGCACATACGCTCGTAAATGCTCCATCTCCACACGAAAACACGTCACTTGGCAGCAGCATTAAGGCCGAGATGCTGTGTGTGCATGTGTGTGTGCACGTCTGTGTAATGGAGTGATACAAAGACAAGGGCAGAGAGTTAGAGCTCACCTGCAGAGCTGTCATACCAACAAGAACACCGAGAGCTGTGCCGTTCACACGATCCGCTCCAACATTCTGCTACAGACGTGATGAGCTGCGAGTGCACATATTATGTTGACGGGAAGCTAGAAGCATTACCACCAAGAGTGACACAGGCTGTGCTGGAACTGACAGCTCAAATCTGAATTTTGGCAAATGCATGAAGGATTTCTGACTGCTTACATGAGCAAAAAGGATCCACCAATTTCACTGTTTTTGCTCAGAAAATCAACTGTGAAGCCTGTAGGGTTTTAGCGATGCTCAGTTATTGTGTATTACACGGCTGAGTTGAATACTCAATTCTGATTGGTCAATTTGGACAATCTAGAGCAGGGGTGTCAAACTCAAGGCCCGGGGGCCAAATCCGGCCCGCGACTTCATTTCATGTGGCCCCACAAGAGCTTGCAAAAAATATGATTGTTATGCGGTTACATGCTACTTTACAGAAGCCCGTTGCCAATAAACTACATGTCCCACAATGCATCTCAGAATTTGACTTTTCTTTTTTTTAAATGTCACTTATTTTATTTATTTTTTGACTTTTTTTTTTCAGAATTTGGCTTTTCTTTTTAAATCATTTTGTGACATTCTCACTGAAGAGACTTGCAATTATTTTCCCTAGACATCTGCTTTCAGACGTAGTTCATTAGGAAGTTATTACCCTATCCGATAATAATCCAATGCAGACGCAATAATGTAATATAATACATTATTTTATATATATATATATATATATATATTACATATAAGTATTTTTATATAGTCTTAAAGTTACAACCGGCCCTTTGAGTGCAACCTTAATGCTAATGTGGCCCGCAATGAATTTGAGTTTGACACCCCTGATCTAGAAGTTGTTTATCTTTTCATAACAGACCATTGCTAAGGATTTTCTCCATTTATCAAAAGTCAACTTTAATGTCAATGTTTCAGTTTGTGTATACAGACAGAGAGATCGAAATAACGTTTCCAACAATCCCGAATACAACTATACAAATATGTATATCCTATAAATATACACTATCAAACCGTGTTGTCAATAAAATGCCACAACATGGTGAAAATGCTTGTTAGAATTTCCTAAATCCCAAGGGGAGGTTTCCAAATAGCTTGCCTTTCCCAACAAACTATTCAAAATTCAAAGACATTCAGTTTAAAATAACATTAGACAAAGAAAAGTAGAAAATCCTCACAATTTCTACGCTAGAAATTGGTTTTATTTGACAATTATTAGAGAGCACCGATCGATCGGTAGAGAGTGAGTATCGGCCGATCTCGATCGGAGCATCCCTAACCATTATGGCTCGAAAATGATTCATTCATTGATTCAGACGATAAATTGACTCACAGTTTTGGCTCTAAAGCAAAATATGCAAAGATAAGAAAAGCAACATGTTGTATGACCTTTTGCTTCCACTAAAGCCATGACTTTAGAGTTTATATTTAAGTTACATAATTATTTTTACTGGATGGTTAGGTGATATCATTTGTCGTTTTTCACATGCCAGCCAGTGCATGCAAACGGATGCTATGCGATGATGAAATCCTTTCTCTAGTAACAATAAAGCTTATCAAACATTTCAGATGCTGATATCGTCTACCGTCTTCCTCTCTCAGCCTTCTCTTCACACCACTGAGAAACCACAATGTGTGTAATACTCTATCAAACTACCCATTCATTGCTTACATTTTAACTAAGCACTGATTGATTGACTTTAACAAAAGAACAAGAGCTTTTTCCACTGTCCTGCCCAATTGTAATTAAATCTAACTTTCAGTTTGACTCTGCTGCTGTGAGCAATTCCAGCAACGATTTCACGAGGAACAATTCAAAGGCTACAGCTGTGTGATGCAGATAGCCGGAGATTGGATTTAACATTATTGAACGTCCATTAAATTCAATCAGTGAATCTGAGAGCTGTGTGAAGGTGTTTATCTTTCATTTCACAAGATCAGTTTCTGTTTACATGAAAAACCCGGCAGAACTTTCATTTTCTTAACTACAAACTTTGAATAAAACCTTCAAAGTCAGTACAGGGTTAGCGTTTATTAGCCATGAAGTTGGAAAGTATAATGAATGGGTTCTGGATGCTCTCTAGGGTTTAGGGTTAGCACTCTAATCCTATAATATTGGAGGGTGTAGTATAATCTATACATATGCGTAGGTATTAGGGCTGTACCCGAATATTCGTTTTGTTTGTTTTATTTGCGGCTTCCCAATTGAATTTATTGAAAACTCCAATATCAACATAAGAGCTTGTGCCTCTTCGGGGGGTGCTAACACTTAACTATAAACGTTATCGTTGACTTTCTCCGTCTTTATATGTAGATATTACTGTTCTACGTTAATCTCCGTCACGTTGTTTCCATAGCAACAACAACTTCCTGTCAACTGCGCTAACTCCCCTTCAAAATAAAAGCATGTCCATAAAAAAATAGGAAGCCAAGCCAAATTACACTTAAGACATATATAACTGCAACGAAAGTAACGCACAATATCCTTTTCAATTTCAAAGAACACAAATTGGGTTGTGTACATTAACAAATAACTATAAAACAACAATACTGTAGAATAACAAAATGAATGCCGCGAATAAACCGAAATACACGTGTTGAAGCGGTTCACTGCTGATGACCACACACCTCCCCCCCCACCCGCGCGGGCCGAATATTCGCTGCCGATTACTACGGAATATCCGGAGCCCGAAAAATGGTATTCGGGACAGCCCTAGTAGGTATGTATTTTTTAACATAAAATTGTATTTAAGTCAGGGTTTTTTAAACATTTTTAGCATGTTATAAAAAGGTGTAGATAGAGATAGAAAAGATTGAATAAAAGTTAGAAGCTAAAAGGAACTAAAAGTACTTGAAGAACCAAAATCTTAAGAAAGAGTTACTCATAGCTAAGGTATTCCATACACCTTTTGACCTGATAAATAATATAACTTATATTTTTAAACAACATCTTCTCAAATCCAGATTCAATTGTGAGGATAAAGAACCAGCAACCAAATCCAACAGAAAAATAGGACAAAACAGTCAATTATATTCCTTAGTGACTCTTTTTCTTGTGTTGGTTAGAAACAACAGCTCACAAACAACCAGTTATAATTGGTTTCTGCCTTCTTTATTATATGAGCTAGCAGCGCTGCTATCCAGTCAGCATGAGTCTGCAGTCTCTTCAGTAACGTGTCCTTAAGGAAGTCATGAAATGCTCAGTAATCCTTAATATCGTCTGCACAAAAACTGAGTTGTAGTTCCTCAGACATCAGTTGACATCAGGATAACAAGCAGAGGCACAGCTGCAGCTTCATGGCTGATTGGGCTGTAGGCAGAATATATGCAAGTGTTTTGAACACAGAGAGAGAGCTGAATGTTCCGCCCTGTGTGATTCTGGTTTGTCAGCTCCTCTGTGTAACGAGGTGCCCATATCAACAACATCATTTCATTTAGACAAATAGGGTGAAGCTACAGCTCCCTGGTTACTGACGCTGGGATGTTCTCCTTTGTTGCAGCCTTACGTGATTAGCAGTGGCGGCCGGCCCATAGGGGCGCTAAGGACGCCGCCCCACCTCTTCCCACATACAAAAAAAAATATTAAAAAAAATATATATAAAAAAAATATTTAAAAAATAAAAATAATAATATATATTTTATATTTTTATTTTTAATGAACAAGGTAAATATCATACAATTGGTATCAGTAAAACGTATAATCTACAATAACATCTCGTTTAAAATTGTGTTACGATGTCTAAAGTTACTGATAACCATCAGCCATCAAATATTTTGCTCACGAGGGCGCTCACGAGGGCGCCCACGTTGCTTACGTGCGTTGACGTGAGTTGTTTTTTAGACTCGTGAGTGACCAAGGTGACGCAGTAGTTGGATGAGAATGGCTTCGTGTGCAGGTGCAGTCGCCGGACCTCGGTCCACACCCAATTCCGTGCAAGAGCTAATCTCCAATCCTTTCGAAAGGAGAAGTTTGGGAGATAAACTGTTGCTTGCAAGCTATCGCAGCAAGCTCGTGAAAAAGACACAACGTATCAACGAGGCTTCTCACGTAGCTGGTACACCAGAAAGGCTAGCTGGATGCAAACAGGTAAATGCTGTCTTTTGTTTCCCATGCTTGCTCTTCAAACAGCCGGGGACAGATACGATCTGTTCAGAAACTAGACAAAAGTTAAACGAGTACAAACCACAGACTGTCTGTGTCATGGAGAATACAGTCGCTGCTTTAATAGGCCGTTGTTGTGAGTGTGGACGGTCGGAGCATAACGTTAGCTTAGCCAAGCTCCATTTAGAAAACACGCATTTTAAAAAGGGTTTTTCGCCTGCCGTCTGTCTGCAGACTTGTCAAAGCGTTAATTCATCATTTTTACTAACCGGGATCAGTATGTTGTTACTTCGACATCATTTTGAAACGTGTATTACAATTAAATCACGGTAAAATATGTTCATCTTGTTGTAGTGGTAGCCCCCTTGCCAGCGGTTCTCTCTCTAGTTTAGCATACTCAGCCCGACTCAGCCTGGTTGTTCCTGGCCCTAGAACCACGATTTTATGGGGCCAGAAAAACTGTGAATTAGGACCCGCTAGCCGGTACTAGGCCAAGTGGAAACGCAACCAAAAACGGGCGCCGCATGGCTCTGCACGCTTAAAGCGAGCTCCGCGCTGCATTGGAAACGCGCCATTACATCACCAGAAGTCCTAATTTAAGGGGTCATTTCTCCCAAAACAAATTGTTTTACTCACTATATCAACAGCCCCACCAAAAATATTTTCCACCAGCCGCCACTGGTGATTAGGCTGATAAGACGGGCGGGTTTTCGCATTTAATTATTGCCTGTGGCTTCTCAATTAAAAAGAAATCCTCAAAGATGAAGGCATGATTTTGAACATTTCTGGGCATGCTTATTAATTGAGTGAGCCTCTATGGTAGCTCTTTTTGCATTACAGCTATTGAAGAGGACATATAATGCTCATTCAGGTTCATATTTGTATTTTGTGTCTCTTCTTTGACATGTGTATTTGCTTTAATGTCCAAAAAGCTCTTTATTTTTCTCGTACTGCCTGTGCTGCAGCACCTCTTTTCACCCTCTGTCTGAAACCAGAGTCCAGTCTGCTCTGATTGGTTAGCTGGTCTGCTCTGCTGTGTAAACCACTTTAAGATGTCCAGAATGCATTGGAGCGCCAGCCAATAGAAGCACACGTATTACAGTAGTGATGTTATTATGTTATGGAAGCAAACAAAGGAGTCAAATCGAGGCATTCACCAAAACCTATATAACACACTACAGGAAAGGGAAAACCCCAAAATGCATAATATGGCCTCTTCAAAACGGATGCCTTCTAACAACACTGGACTGCCTGTAATGCTGGAAAATACTGTACATTATGAAGAAGAAAAAAAATCCAGGGACCTGGAAGAAAAATGAATCAGAGGAACATCTAACTTACTGTAAGGCACAAATAAGCAAGGTAGGCATTTGTGGAGAATGAGCCTTATTGATTGGACATAAACCACCACGCAGTGAACCCATTGGTCTTAAAGGAGGAATGCTGAGTCATGCTGTTGTCAAGCAGTCAGCCACTCAGGGTGACGACAGGTCAGAGGGCTGTGTGGATAAATAGATATCTGGGTAATAGTCCGCATTACCCGAGTGAGTTATAACGACCGCTTTTCAAGTTCCTATCAGCGCATCCTCCGTTTCTACTATAATCCATCTAATGGAGTCAGTCCAAGGTCAGGGATTTCCCAATGTGAATTAAAACAAGCTGAAGTGCTGTTTTTGTTCAATTAATAGAGATGGGTTTTTATCTTAAATCACATTTTGCACAAACAACTTATTTCTTGGCTTGACTAATGATCGCAAAAACGATGGTGTCTCCATGGCAATGTGAGAAACTGGAGCGAGTGTGAGGCTTTCATTTTTATTTTCCACATCCAGTATCTCAACATTTAAAATGCCTAAGCCACACAGGATATATTTAGTTTACACAAGCGGTTTTCTATAATACAAGTTGCAGTTATTCTCCTATAACTATTTATATTTTCCTGTGCTGCTTCCTGTCGCTCTTTGCCGTTATATAGTAGCCTAAATACACCCCGAGGGATCCGTTTCGTCTTATCTTAATGGAAAGACAGACCAGAGGCTGGGTGAAGTCATGGTGAGCCCTGCTGTTGTTTGGATGTCCTTTAGCTAGAGGGAAGGACGGAGCGATAAACACAGACATGGAGCGAGGACGTGAAGGAGAGAGGAGTACACAGGCCTGCCAAGTGGAGAAAGAGCCAAGATGGGCATGGTCTTGGGCTAAATAAAAGACGGAGTAAGTAAGAGCTGAAAGAAAGAAAGACAAAATAACCAGCCATCAACCCACTTGGATAATATGATTATAAATAATGTCAAGGCATCTCACAGGATTCTCTAAATTGGTGCCAAAAAAGTGTCTCAAAATGCAGACGATACATTTCTGTTGCTGTTCTAATTTAGAAAGACGTTTACTGCTTAGCTGGCAAACCTCAAACAGTCAAGTTTAATTAGCTTGGAAACAAATATTTAAAACAGTTACGCTGTGTGAATATTTTGTAATTCAGCAAAACTATTCAAGTGGTGCTCACTGCAGAGCCATAACCACCTCTAGCTCCGCCTCTCTTGAGCTCTAGCTCCGCCTCTCTGGGCCTCTAGTGACGCTGACAAAACAGCGGACAGGAAATTACGTTGCCTTAGGGTTAGGGTTAGGGAATAAAAAAGAGCTAACGTAACATAGTGTGAAGCCCAAGTATAGCCACAAAGACGTCAAATGCTAGTAAACGTTAATTTTGCTAACTCTCGCCATTCTTAATCTTATTAGAATAGTGTCCGTGTCTTGCACACTCGTGCAAAGTTCAGTTTACTGACATTACGTCGATTCTTTGAATTATTTATGACTCCTCAACATGTGTCAGCTTTGTGTATCTTCCTGCCAACGAGCAAGACGAACGTCACTAGTTCCAGAGAGGCGGAGCTACAGCTCCAGAGAGGCGGAGCTAGAGGTTATGGCTCTGCAGTGAGCACCCTCTCAAACCATTTACCATTCCTATCACAGGGCATTTTCTTACACAATGTGTTGGAAGTATTTTATGTTTTACTCCCATTTTAGGTCCCATTGACATCAAAAGTGTATTTTACAAGAGAGACCTTCAGAATGGAAGATTGCATTAAATACATAATTACAACTGTACACTGAAGAAAATGTGGTTTGACATCAAAAGATGAATATGAGACAAAAGGTCAGTATTTCAGCTTTTAATTCCAGGTATCTAGATCTGTTAAACAACTGAGAAGATAGCCCCTTTTGTTTAAAGCCACCAATTTTTCAAGTGAGTGAACTGTATAGTATTTCTAATATATCGGGTTTTTTTTATGGCAGCAAAGGCTACTCTGGCTGTCTAATAAACCTATAAAATGCATCACCTTAAAATGTAATGTATTGGAAAGGTCAACAGTTAAGTTGTAGACAGTGGAAAGTAGTAAACACATAAAACTGTGATGAGTAGATCGTGCTGAGCAGACTAATGACTTGTTCCACCTTGCTCAGCAGACGTTAAAGCCACTGTTTGTAGCTATAGGTGTTCCTCTGAGTCTTATAACCCCTCTGAGTAGAGCTCTTGATAAGGATACAAAAAAAGGGGTCTTTCTCTGACTCTCCCATCACGAAAAACCAATAGTAGACTGGTCCCTGGTGACCATACTGCTGGCAGGAAAAGAAGAGAAAGTCGAAACAGACTTTAGCATCCACGATACTGCCGTAGAAATCGTCTGCCAGAAAGATTTGTTTTCTAGTTGTGTGGGCTGCTGTAAAGTTTGCCAGTCTAGACTTTGCAGTGGCTTTGGTCAAAATCGTTATTTCTTTTATGGCTGACCCACATATTCACCCACTGAAGGTATTGAGTGTGAATAATACCTGTACATACTTTAGAGCAGGGGTGTCAAACTCAAGGCCCTTTACAGAAGCATGCCAGTACAAGCTCTAGCCAATCAAACCGCTGCTTGTGTGTCAGAGGCGGGAGATTCATGTGATTGGTTGTTGGTCGAGTGTCAGACACGCCCGCCGGCAAGCGTCAACGCACGCCGATGTGTGGACGGGCCGTTAAAGTTACAACCGGCCCTTTGAGTGCAACCATAATGCTGATGTGGCCCGCGATGAAATTGAGTTCGACACCCCTGCTTTAGAGGGTTTTATAAATCTATAGGTCAACATTACAGTAACGGTACGTCCACACAGCAGCTTTAAACAAATCTTCCAACGCTTCTCTGCCCATTGACTTTGAATGGGGATGACGTCACTTTGCCTCGCTTTTCGCCGAACTGCATTGTGGGGGAGCGAAGCGAAGATTTCCAGGATTCTCAGGATTCAAAAGTTGAGCAATGTTCAACTTTTGAAGCTGAGCTGGAAGCGTCAGCCAATCAAACACGTTTATGCAAATCTGACAGTAGAAGCGCTAGCCAATCAAACCGCGTGTAAGCAGGGAGAACCAGACTGCAGTTCATTTCCTCATATTCCAAACGAGAAATTACGGTAGCAAATCACCCGGTTCTTTACGACCGGAACTATTAACGGGATACAAACCGGAGGAACCAGGCATGGAGGGAGGTGGCAGAGGCAGTGGGTGAAACTGGTAGGTTTTCGCCTGTTTGGGGAGTTTATATATATATATATATATATATATATATTGCTCGCATAAAATCCCCGGGGTTTTTTGCTTTGTATGTCGGGGGCGGGTCATTCATGTGATTGGTTGTTGGTCGCAAAAAATCCCCAAACTGTCAGACACGCCCAGCATTAAGATTTTTGAAAAGCTGCTGTGTGGACGTACCGTAAGACCATGCCATCTGATGGACAGACATAGTGCGCTCCTTGGATGAAATAAACATGTATTGGTTGGATGTAAAATTAACGAGGCGAGGATAGGAGAGAGCTGGCCCAAAGTTGTCATTAATGATGGATTACATATGAGCTTTTCTGCCGACCATATGCAGCCGTATGCAAATTGCTGCTTCCTTCCATTTCCCTCTTCACGTAGGCTGCTTTGTCATCTTATACTTGTGATGTTTCTATTAATGCTCCTCATTTCACTCCTTCCAGGTTGAATCGTTTAGTAGATACATCAGAAATATGCAAGCAAGATATGAGCGAATAATGAAAAATGTATCACAAGCTTATTAAATAAAACTCATCCCAATATGAAGTTTTCAGTTTGTAATGTGTTTGATATTTTTCTAGAAATCTAGTGGTAATGGAATAGTAAATCGTTGCCAATTAAATAGCATTTCTACACGGCTAAAAACATTGTAGAAGCTTTATTTTAGCACTAAATCAGATTCGTGGATTGGTCAAAAGTAAGCAGAATGAAGCAATGGTCAAACAATCTTCTGCTTCTGATTCAACGTATCGAGAAACACAACTCTGTGCAGCCGCTGTCGCCCACCAGCTCCCGTCTTTTAATACGGCCACCAGAAGGACTGTTACATGAAAGCCTTCACATTTCAACAATCCTGTGCAGAGCGACGACTCAGCCGCTCCATTAAGAAACAATCCTTTTGTTTGAACAAGCTGAAACCTCACCGAGCTGAGACTGATTCCTCCCCCTCTGCTGAAAAGCCAGGAACACAAAGTAAGGATGTTACGGAGGAAGAGGAGCAGACCGGTGTTAAACACCCGAGGGCTCCTGTTGGAGGAATACAAATGGCAGGGTCAGCTTCAGTGTCTTCCTGTTTGTCCGACTCCATATAAACCTGAAACTGCTTAACGACCAGAAGGGGTTTGACAGGGCAGTCTTTTTAGCACTAACTATTTTTATTTAATGTAATTAAAATAAAAAGGTCAGGGACGCACATAAAGAGACAGTGTCTACTAGAGTTATGCATCACTGTTTCAACATAAAGCGGCGCTATTATGGTTTTTGGGGTTTAACTGTAGTGTGTTATGGTTTTATGCATGTAAATGGTCTGCAAAGGCTACAATCCCAAAGATCAGGGGGTTTCTCTCCCACACACACTTCTCTCTCTCTTCTTCCCCCCCGCCTGCCTGAAACGCCTCCATTGGACTTCTTTGTTTATCATTATGCAACATTCTTCTATAGGCTGTGGACTGACGGCTTCGGGCCTCGTAACTCAGAACTTTAGTGAACAGTTTAGCACTTTATTAGCGTGATTGCGCAGTACCATTTGGCATGGCATATTTGCACATTTTATATAATTTATACTAATTATTGAGATGGTATTTATTAAAGGATTAAACCGTATTGATTGAAATGTCGTCTGGCAGGTGCTGGTCGGGTCTGTTTCTCTAGCCTCATCCCAATACCCCTCACTCGCCGTCCCTTCCTTGCGTCTTAGCTCCGCCTCCGTAAGATGCGAGCGAGGGACACGAGGAGGTGACGCGAGGACAGAGGAGTCCTCAGGTATTAATTGGGATGTCCTCGTTCACTCAAACGTCACTCTTAAACGACGTCTGTTAATGATGGCATGTGCACAGCTGTATCCCCTCTCATCGGGCTGAACTGAAGAACCCTTAGAACGGCCCATTTGTTGTTAAATATTTATTTAAATGGATGAATCTTTCTCTTGTTAAACAAGGAATTAAATGTATGATGGTTGGTCCTGCTTTTGTGTTCCGTTTTGGTGTAAAATGTAGCCTACATTTAAATAAAAATATAAATAGTAATGTGAAAGCCTTTTAGAAATGAATTGCACATAATAATTCCCACGGAGCTGTGAGCACTTATACATGTATGTGACGCTTTTCCACTGATCTTCCAGTTGTCGGTTTTCCTCTGTTGAAATGGACCAGCTGTGAAGGTGGGGGCGGGGCTTTTATACGCGAGTAGTGAAAACACTTCCGCGTAGTCTGCTCGCGTGTATCCCCCCTTTCGTCTCCTCCCTCACCCCTCCTCGACTCCTCCGTGTGCATTTCAGCTATTGGGACGTCCTTCAAAATGGCGTGTCTTGATCGATTTCCAGGTCAAGTCCCGGAGGAGGGGAAGAGCGGAGTCGAGGAGGGGTATTGGGATGAGTCTGTTAGAGGCAGGGAGTGTGTGTGAGATCCTGGTGGCTGCAGGCTGGGCTCACGTGAGCAGCAGCAGCAGGATTGAGGCTGTGTGTAATGTGTTCATGTTTTAATAAATGCGCACACCGGGTTATAATTGTGGACGTTCTGCCTCTGCCTCCTTGCTTGGTCGGGCCGCTCAATTGTCAGCTTCACACTCTCCAACACATTGTACGCTAAGGGCGGGACATGTCTTATCGGTTGACCAATCACAACAGAGCCGGCCAGCTAACCAATCAGAACAGACTGGGTTTCAGACAGAGGGTGAAAGAAATTCAAAGAAATGTTGGATTTACGTCACTAGTTTGTAATATTGTGACACAATACATTTAATGTCATGCCCTGAAAGACCTGATTTAATAGTAGTCACTCGGTGAACCATTGAGGCTGGTTTCATTACGGCTCTTACAGTCTGTGGAGTACAACCCACCACACCACGCTGGGATGAGTTCTCAGGTCAGACCTCTCGTAAAAAGGTAATGATAAAAACACACTGGCTGTGTTTACAGACAAACCATCATCATACTGGAGGTGGAAGAACACTGACTGGCTCTCAGGAGACTTTACACAAAGACAAAAGAAGAATATTTGTCTGACAAATCAGTCGCACAGGGATTTTGGTCTCCATGAAAATATATCACATTGGTTACTTACATTTTTTTTGTAAATGTTCTAAAATAGTTTGGGCCCCTGTCAGTCACGGGCCCTTAGAATGATCCTAACTATTCACCCCCTTACGGCGCCCCTGCAGCCGCACATATCAGCGTTGCTTTTAAATGTAACTGCACAACAGCAATAGCATAGACAACAATGTCATCAATTAATTAGGGTTGCCAGAAACTGACCATGATCAAAATCGATTATTCGGCAGCCCTGGCGAATAATAATCGATTATTCGACCGACCCCCCCCCCGCGGGATAAAAAAAAAAAAAGGACTTCCTCCAAACTTCCTCCAAGTTTACAGTAAAACAAACTGGTGGTGTGACCAATGACCATTTACAATTATTAATACTATTAATATCGATTTTTAAAAATAATATTCGATTATGGAGACTGTAGCGAATTTTCGAATAATCGAATAATCGCTGGCATCCCTACAATTAATGCACGGGCTCCGTTGTCAAGGTTGAATTAACAACTGGAAGCACAGAAATCAACGCTGATGTTTGTTTTATGGGCGTTACGAATCAGGAAAGGATACATCAAGTCCTAATCAAGAAATAAACATTAGTGTCTGCAGTATTGTTTCCAAAAGTTATTTTTTCTGCCTGTAACAAAAAAGCAGCTGCATTTTAAAAAGTCTCAATTGTATGGGTTTTGAAGTGGCCAGAATAGAATGGCTGCTAGGCAAAAGTTATCAAACTAATTATTCTGTTTTGCCTGTTATTGCAACTAAGAGGAATAGTGGCAGCTGTAGCATCTGGCTGTCCGAAGGCTAAGAAGACATTCAAGGTCAAACATTAAGAATGACACACACACACACACACACACACACACACACACACACACACACACACACACACACACACACACACACACACACACACACACACACACACACACACACACACACACACACACACACACACACACACACACACACACACACACACACACACACACACACACACACACACACACACACACACACACACACACACACACACACACACACACACACACACACACACACACACACACACACACAGCTAATCTGCAGGCCACTGTGTGTATCCGTGAGCATCCGAGCATGTGTGTCAGTCAACAGGCATGCCAGCAGTGTTTTATTCAGACTGGAGAGTGCTTGAAGCCAGTGGTCACCTCCCTTTCACCCATATCGTTCTCACTGTCTGTGTAAGTCTACCTGTGTGTGTGTGTGTGTGTGTGTGTGTGTATCTTAATGAAATCTGACAGTGAATTGTGACAATCAGCGATGGAACATCCTGCAGAGGTTAATAAGCTATACTCCTGCAGTACACACACACACAAAATTATATTCAGAGATAACAAAGTTTGACTTCACGGCCCGGTACTCCGAGCCGCTGTGAGGGCCAATCTTTACGGTTTGTCCTCTCCAGAAAAATCCGTGCAGGCCTTCAAGCGGCGGCAGCGCTGCACTCGGCACTTCCTGTGATACATAACAGCTTATAATGGGATGTCACTCTGCATGTTTTGTCTCTCTCACACCACACCTTTTACACCACACACACACACACACACACACACACACACACACACACACACACACACACACACACACACACACACACACACACACACACACACACACACACACACACACACACACACACACACACACACACACACACACACACACACACACACACACACACACACACACACACACACACACACACACACACACACACACACACACACACACACACACACACACACACACACACACACACACACACACACACACACACACACACACACACACACACACACGGTATGTCAGGTGTGTGAAAAATAAATCATTTTCAATACACAGGAAGTGACATCTCCACTGCTACATTCCAGTAACGGCTTCTAATCGGTGACTTGGGAGTATGCTTCGAATGTGTGTTTCTTTCAGATATTATCAAGGTTCTAATAACCCAGGCTTCCCTTTGTTGTCGTCAGGTAGCCGAGCAACAGATGTTGAGCCATTACGAATGACTATGACTGATAACACTAACAGCCGCAAACTGTAGTCGGGGTGTTTTCTACTCTGCCAGAAGAACAAGTCACAACACATGTCCTGAATACTCCATTGTTTCATCTGCTTGACAGATGTGTCAGGACATTCTGCATTTGAATTAGAAAACAGACATAATGATATTATACTTTTTAAACCAGTATCGCTTTGCTTTTGAATGAGCAGTAGGAAGGGTTTATCCCCAACAGCTCCACTCTATTCCCAAGTCAGGAGTCATGTTGTCTGGACCATCTGCTCTCTAACCCAGCTACACAGATCACTGCACCACCACCACCCCTGGATTATGGCGCACGCACACACACACACACACACACACACACACACACACACACACACACGCCTGCATCTTGGCTTTAATGTTGCTGCCAAGAGATGACAGCGCAGACGCAATGAACCAAAATGGTCATATTCTCCCATTATCTGAAGAACTGCACACAATCATTAGAAATGTTCAAAAGGCAGGCAGGAGGATATTAGTAGATGTTGTTAAGAAATATTATTTCAAAACAGGCACACACTACAGTATTTCCCCATCTCTGTCTCTTTCAATCGCTTCGTCTAGAAATACATGGAGATCTCAGAGGTCTATTTCTGACTCACTCCGACACTGAAGTCACACACACACACACACACACACACACACACACACACACACACACACACACACACACTTCCCCTGGAGATGCTAAATGATACCCGGCAAACGCTCTGACCGACCACCAGAGACTTCAGATTCACCGAGGACAGCATTTTAAATCAGGCTCAGCAATTTAAAATTCCTCGGCCCACTTCTTACATGCCATTGCCCTGAATTATGATTTATATAAAACTTGTTGCCATAGCAGCAAAACCCCTTCATTGCCTCCTTTTTGTCAGAGGCACGACATTAAAGAAGACACTGTCAGAGAGTGTAACTTCCAGTCTGAAATACGGTTTTCCAAAAGACGATGACGGTGGCTGAGCCTGAACTCTACAAAGGGGCGGAAAGCAGCTTTACGGGATTACAGATGACCGCAAGAAGGGTTAAAGAACGGCAGCCGCAAACACGTCTTGCACCGCCAATCGTGAAGTCCAATGCCACCGGAGAATAGCAGACATCGACTGGTTCACTGACGATGTAAGACCACGTCAACGTGTCTATGGAGCCGAGCACTCTCTTTAAAGAGGCCCAATGCTATCATGGGGTTGCCTTTTCGGTAGTGTGTTATTGTGCATGTCAATGTCTGCAAGGGCTACAATCCCTGTGTTCCCTCCAGAGGGAGTTTCTCTCCCACACACTCTTTCCCTCCCCCCCTCCCCCTGCCCGAAACGCCTCCATTGGACTCCTTTGTTTACTTCTGCAACATAGTGACATCACCATTTACAACTGGGGCTACTATTGGCTAGCGCTTCAACACATTGGACGTATTTGGCTAAGGGGCGGGACTTCTCTAAGCGGTTGACCAATCATAGCCGAGCCGGCCAGCTAACCAATCAGAGTAGACTTGGCTCTGGTTTCAGACAGAGGGTGAAAAGAGGTGCTGCAGCACAGGCAGTATGAGAAAAATAGAGCTTTTTGAACATTACAGCATGGAGACATGTCCCAGTAGAGACACGACGTACTGATATACACCTGAACATATGCACAATAGTTCTCATTTAAAAGGCTTAGGGTACATCGATAGAAATCAGCGTCCAATCAAACGTCCAATCAACTTGCCCCAAAATATAACAGACAAGAAAAAGACATTCAGAATATAAGAGTGTCAAACTAAAAAGGGAGCTGATCTTGATCAATCGGAATAAAATACAAAGAACACAAAAAGACACTCAGGATTAAAGTAGGCCAGTCAGTCAGTCCGTATGAGATAAGAAATGTAGATGCCGCAATCACCGTCCAGCGAGCCTCGTCTTTCACTCAGCACGTCATGTGTCAGAGAGCCAGAGAGCCACACACACACACACACACACACACACACACACACACTTCAAGGTTGCTGCTCTGTATTCCTGAACGCGGCTCTGGCCCGCGGAGATCAGCGGTCAGCGCGAGCAGATGGCCCCGCGCTATCGGCCCATTCTGCTGTGGATTAATACAACAAGGCACGGGAGATGCGCGGCTCGGATGTGACGCCTGTGGGAGTGTGTGTGACATGTTAAAATAATGCTCCATTGTTTTATTTGGTGGCAGGAAATACCGCTCACTTCAGCTTCCAATTGATTCTCACGGAAATACTGAGAGAACGACGAGCAATTCTGTAATCACAATGCTTGAAATTCTTCATTTTGCTTTGTGATGGATTATTCAATTATTTATTTGATGTATTTCACAGCTGCACTTAAGTCATCTGTGATGCACTGTCCCTAAGTCTGAAACAAGGCTCTCTCTCCACGGCTTTACAACGCTGCATGATGGTGTTTTACATTTCACGATGTAATGCATGTAATCCTTTGCAGAGGCCCACACAAGCTTACGCATGCTTGCCCTGTCCTTTCAAGGTATGACCTGAAATGTAGAAGAACTTAATTGTGCATTAATATTGCATACTTAACAGCCGGTGAGTTATCTTGTTGCATTATTTTGCAACCTTTTGTTGGGGTGTTGTTGCTTGGCATTGCACCGTGACCTTTGGGGAACACGCAGGTCTGAATAACTCTGTATCCAAGTGAACATGTGGCACAAACACGATTATCTTACCATGGAGTCATTTAAAACCAACTGTGATGTGTTATGTAGACATTTACTTTTCAAATTAATTCAAGCTGATGTTAACAAAGCAATGCTTACTGTGTGTGTACTGGATTCTGCTAAATAAATCAAATACATGCCACTGTTTGGGAACTATTTTAATTCCTTATTTATTACTAAAAATGTCTCAATAAGAATTTCAGGCATAGGAATCACAAACGACTACAAACTTGGAAATAACAAATCATAGTCGGCTACATAATTAAAAAGGCTCAAGGCCATCGGGCAAAAAGGTGTATATTGGTACAAATGGTTTCGCATAATATGCTTACGTACAAATACCTTGATAATAAGAAATGATGTTGTATAATAATAGATTTCATTTGTTAGCGCTTTAACAGGTGCTCAAAGACGCTTTACAGATATCGTGAAGGGAAAAGAAAAGGAAGGAACAACAAATAAAAATATAGTTAAAGTTAAAGTCAAATAATACATGAGTGTTTTGAAGGTGGTGAGGTCAGTGCAGTCTCTGATGGGTTCCAGAGGGAGGGGGCAGCGACGGAGAAGGCTCTGTCCCCCCAGGTCCGGTGAGTGGTGCGGGTGGGGCTGGAGAGGAGGTTGGCTTCTGATGAGCGGAGGCAGCGGGAAGGGGCGTGGTGGTGCAGCAGGTCTGTGAGGTAGGGGGGGCTGGTTGTTGAGGGCCTTGTGAGTAATGAGGAGGACTTTGAAGTTCCAGGTGTGGATATACAGGATGCCATGGTGTGAAGAATAAGCTAACAACGTTAAAAAAAAAGTTGTTTCCCTATTTCAATGTGACTCAAAAGAGCCTACACTGCACTAGCCTCGGCACACACCATTTTTGTTCAGCCTCCACGTCTTCAGCAACAAAGAGAAATACCGAGAGCACACATCTTATATTGGCGTCAGTAGCAAGTCCTTGGAGAGTGTAACCGAGTTGAGGTATCGGTAGCAAAGAGAAGGCCTCTCCAAAAAAGCCACCTGGAAGCCTGTGTGAGCCCGAGGCCCGTCAGACCCGTACAGCTGCACCGTAATAACAAACTGGAACCGTACCGTAAACAAGCTTTGACCCGGGGTGAATGTGGTGGAACGGCTGTGTTAGAAGTTTGAACCCTGTCATTTTGGAAAGTGAGAGATGAGAGCACCGCTCCTCGGGCAAAAAGACATTTTAAATGCCCTTGAAAGTACACCGGTACAGACGGCGTCATCCCCATCAGCTGGGCCAAAGCAAATGAAATGTTTAACTGAGATAATTCCAGTTAATGAGCTCCTGAATCTACTATATAAACAGTACACGTGTTCTACTTCCTAGAACTGCATGCTGTATGAATAAATATTTAAGAGTATTGTACATCAAAAGGCACACATTTCTTATTCCACACACATACACTCTGGCATAACAACAGGGGAATTGCAAGGCATATCATACAATATTCCGAATAAGCAAACAAGGAGGCAGCAAAGGGAATTGTATGAATGCAACAGCATAATCAAATGCCCAGTTATCAACAAGCCTGAGTCTTATGTTCAATCTCTGTCTCATTTCCTAGTATGCTTGTCATCATGAAGGATCAAACTTTGGAGAAAGTGCCTTATTTAGTTGCATAATTATGTATAAGCCCCCAGAACCACATTAACAAGTCAAACAAAATGCCAGCACACTCTGAGCTGCTACAGGTGATTAATGACTGTTCTGATTGTTGTCGTGGCTAATGACCCGATATTGATGGATGCAGCATTTGAAACAAACCGGGTTTGCCTTCAGGCATGCCTCCAAAGCATGTATGTGTACAAGTGGAAACAGGAATGTGCGCCAAACTCCGTAGAGAATGTTACCCATTTAAGGTATCTTTGTTTTTTGACTTTAATCCATGCATTCTTACTATCAATTAATACATTTTAGCAATTAAATGGAAGCTTTTTGTTAATTCGGCATTCAATTAAATACCAAGCAGCATGTTTTTTAATAAAAAAATCCAACTTTAATCAAGTGTTCAGCTCTTATTTCCAACACTAAATACAGCATTAGTGAGCAGTGTGGAAGCGTGAATCAATTGTGAAAGTGAAGCATTTCAATATGGAAAATAAATGCTTTTGGGGTTTAATGAAGGCCGAAAGTACACAAATACATTTGAAATGTAGGCTTAATTGAAGGTATTGTTATACCAATTAGGGAAATCTTACCAATAGGAGATAAAATACTAAATTGGCAAACATTCCTAAGGGAGTTTGGTGCTCCATTCTCACACCAGAACGGTAGTTAAAGGGTCTAAACCTGAGGGGTGATACACAGCTGAGAGGCCTCATTCAGCACTCCTTACCTTTGTTAGCTGTGCTATTTTCTTGCTCATCTTCAGGTGCAGGTCTTGGGTATATTCCATGGCGATGCCAGTCTGAAACGACATGCTGGTTCCCGTGGATGAACTAAATTTCCCCTGACCGGCAGGGCAGTAATACTGCTGCCAACCCGACCCAGTCGCCATCTTCACGATTATGCTTTCTGATAAGAGATATATGGACTGTAATATTAAACTGCACGGCTCTCCGTAGAAACCAGTGGAGAGCTCTGGAGCAAGTGAGCGTTTTTTTCCGGCAACACTTTGAAAAAAAATCAAATATATGAAGCCTTTTTAGCCCACAAAGTGTTAAAATTAGGATTCATTTTTGCTTGCATCCGGATAATAATACACCAAAAGGTGATTTTTCAGGTTTTTAAGCCCCAGAAACGTTTGCTACTACCATCTTGTCCGTGGACAAAAAGCGTCCGTTTGCAGCGGTCCTGTCTGCTGTCACCTGCCGGGATGTGGAGCTTGTTTTCGGGGCAGCTGACTGACAGGCTCCCGGTCGGTCACCTTGATGCTGGATGTTTTTTCTATCCGTTAAGAGTGATTCCTCCTCGCTGCATTCCGGCTACGTTGACGGAGAGTGTGTGGAGATTGGAGGTGTGTGTGTGTAGGACTGGTTTCTCTGTTGCCATGGATCACCTCAACAGTTTATGCTGCATTCACGTAGGATGGGAGCAGCGCTGCCTTCAGGTGGTGTGGGAAAAATCAAAACATTAACGTGTGAGCGATCCTGCGAATGTGGTGAAAGCGAAGTGTGACGTTCAAGGGGCGGGGGTTGATCGCAAATATTGGGATTATATTTTAAATAACAATTAGGGGGAAATTAACTAATATGCGGGGTCATATCTACGTCAATGTATTGATTAAATAATACTTATAAAAAAAATACCACATTGTTAACACGCAATGTCATACACTGAACTATCAGTCTTGATGCCGTTACTTTTAAATGTGAAAAGTGAAAAAAACTATAATATAATAGTGTTTAATCTCATATATTACGGTTGATTGTGATATTGTTGGTAAGTGTTATGAACAAGATGACTGGAGAGAATAATATAGGATCAGAAGTTGATTTGTAAATATGGAAAAATACATTAAATATTTTTTATGAACCTTGCCAGGATTAATCCGTAATATCTTTCATTACAAACAGTGAAATAAGAAAAAAAGAAAACACAATTAGGCATTAATGTGTACTTTTTTTTCTTTTAAATAGATTTTTGACCCTTGGCAGATGCCCCCCCCCCCCCATGTTGACTATATGGACTAAATGACATTGCATTTCTTCAAATAAAAGCCCCTATGAAGGTTGAGAGAAAATGCAAACACTCACTTATTATACATAATTAGTTTGAGTCATCTGGATTTAATTTGTTTAGTGATGTGGATTTACACTCATTCATTTGTGTTTATAAATCACATCACTTTCACCATCGATGTGCTGTGACAACAACAATTCAACAAGTGAAATACCCGTTACATAATAGATTAAGAAAATAAATACAGTGTGCAACTCGATTTTGACAGGATAACAACTGGTGACTTAGAATTGTGTGAGTAACATTCTGTTTTTAGACTTCTCTGTTTCAGTGGGTGTACTGTATACATGCTCTGTAGTTGATCTGACTGAAATTGTGATTTTAAATCTCAAAACCGCTACAGTATCTGTCAGGCAGAAACTTGGGACAAGTAATTTGACTGAAACCTTAAAACTGAACTAACTGACTGCTAGGGTTAACTTTGATTTAAACATTTGTAGAATACTAAGAGCTTTATTGAGTAGGTGTAACTGTATTAAGGGTTAAACTCATAACTTTAAAACTTAGGGTTTAATGTAATTGTAAAACTATTGGGCCACTGAAAAGACAATAACAACTCAGGAGGGAGCCAGTCTCGATTTCCTTTTGAGGGCCACCAGCTGCAGAGAGTTAACTAATTAAAGGGACGTGGCCCCACAGCTGTGAGAACTCAGCAATCAGGTGTCCATTTTAGGTAGCACTTCCCTGGAGCGTCAGCTTCAGCGTCAGACAGTCTAAGACTGACAAAGACATTAGAGTCCTGCAGGAGTAACGGCCCGTCCACACTCCAGCTTCAAAAAAAGCTTGTCTGAAGCTCGACCAACAACCAATCACATGAATCTCTCGCCCCTGACACACAAGCAGCGGTTTGATTGGCTAGAGCTTGTACTGGCATATGATTTGATTGGCTGACGCTTCCACCGAAAGCTTCAGAAGCTTCAAAAGTAGAACATTGGTCGAACGCACGTAAGTCGCTTTGGATAAAAGCGTCAGCTAAAGGCAATGTAATGTGAAAATACAAAATACATACATACAATGAAAACACAGGTTTCAATATGTCTATAAAACATTGTTGTCGTTTTTACATATTCTTGATTTGTCTGCAACTTTACCCGACACCCTATATATTTAATAGTTTGTCTGTTGAAAAGCCTAACAGGAAAAAAAAGTAAAAGTTCTGGTGTCAATTTAAATTGTAGAACCAAGACGGTATTGAGATCATGAATGACTCATCCCCAGGGGCTCACTTCTCAGAGCTACAATTTCTATTATCCCCTCCTTTATAGGCATGTCACGGTTGTCCTGCTGTCGAATTGTAAAGTCTGTGTGGTAAACTTTAAAAAATGAAACGGGGGAAGTTAGATTTTTACACCTACAGTAACAATGCAGTCATGTTCGGATATTTTCCCCGAGTTGACAAGCTATTTTTTTCTTATATCACAGCTAAAATGTTGATATTGAAAGCTTTTTTCATGCCTACTGGCAATCTTTCAGGAGCATATGTATTCCTGAGAGCCTTGATTATGCAATTCCATACTGGTTATTGTAAGGGAAACTTCTGTAGCAATGGAGAGTCAGGACTCAGAGAGACACGGCACGAGCAGGAGTTCTGATGTCAAACACTGAGATTTAATACGAGTATCGGCCGGAGAAATTCTCATCACAAGTCACACAGTCAAAGGTTCTGACTGCTCCGGTGGGTTGCCATGTCAATTCTGACTCTCTTCTCATCTTGGCAGACCTTTAATTAGCTTCACTCAGAGTCATCCCAAATATTGGGGGAAGGTGTACGTGACCACCTGGAAGCACTGAATTATCTTTATCTGACTCTAGGGCTCTTGTGACCGAGAGTTGACCGGTCATTAAACTGGCAAGGTCAGCCACAGCTGACCGTTCCCATTCCTTAAGACAGATAACAGACTTCGGCTTGGTCGTAAAGCGTCAACAGGCCGAAAGGTCAAATATTTTAGGAGTAAGGAGAATTATTCTTTGACACTTAGGAGTAAAGACAAAATTAATCCCTCACAGTTATGAACTGATTATATGTATTTATTCAGGACATTTCTTCTTTCTTCGTTTTTCTAAATGTATTTGTACACAACATACATTTACACATTTTGCATACACTTCAACTAAAAGCAAATATGTAAAATTACATAATTAACTGTACCATAACATGTACCTTTTTAAGAGAAATACCTCCCAATGAAACATAATAACTGTTCAATGTGCTACACCATGGATAAGTTCATGGTGTTCATACTGTTTTAGCAGTCAGGGTACTTCCACAAAAGATTTATGAGCGGCTAATATGAATGTGTTCTCCTCAGCTTGCACGGCATTGCATGTTTCAAAGATTAAAACCTTGCGCACCATCTGGTGATTAAAATAATGTAAACTCTCAATGTTCCACTTCCTGTTTAACCACACAGAAATTATACAATATGACAACCAAATGCTGCACACCTGAAACCAAGAGCTTTAGCCTTTTACAAACATTAATATTCAATTTATTTTACAAGATCTAAAGGTCTTAATATGCTGTTACTGTGATTGGGCACTGCAGAGTATATCTTTATTTACAATTATTGTTTTCTCTAATCCCAATAGACATGATAAAAGTGGATTTACCTGCCTCAAATTTGGCTGCATTGTTAGCATGTCCGTCTAACCACCATACTCATAATGATAGGTTGTACGCTAGCCAAGGTTTAGTCCTTTAAAATGATATCATGTAGGCAGCTATCAAGAGCATAATGTTATACAATAAAGCACAACTGTATATGACGGCATTTCGTGTTATAGTCACGAAAATAATTAAATCTATTGATTCGTGTTCACCAACACGATTTTTGCATTTTTTTCGTGTCACACAGAACAATATTAAAAGCAATGTATTTCTATTGGTAGTATGATTCGTGCCTGCACCACGTCAGGTCTTGGAAGACCAGAAGCTGTGTGGTTCATAAAAACATTTTCTTACTCAATATCTTACCCTAAGTCTAACCCTAACCCTTTTATTTTAAATTGTGCAATGTCTGAGTTTCTTTGCCGTCCTCGAGGAAAAGTAATGGGGCTCAGAGCCTCAGAATACTGAAATCTGTATTTTTATTTGTTAGTATTTGGTGCAGGCACGAAACATACTACCAATTATAAATTCGTTCTGTTTCAGAATACGGCAATCTGTATTTTTTGTAATCTCTTTTTCCTTCAAATTTGTTATTATTTACATTGCTTTTAAAATCGTTCTGTGTGACTCGAAAAAAATGCGAAAATCGTGCTGGTGAACACGAATCAATAGATTACATTTCGTGACTATAACACAGAATGCCGTGAGACTGTGTTGCTATATTATATATATTTTTTGTTTTCAACCAGCTCACAAAGCTAATGCTAACGGAGGGGATAATAGAAATTGTTATCGGAGGGGAGGGGAGGGGATAATAGAAATAATTATTTCTACAATAATAGAAATTGTATCTCTGAGAAGTGAGCCCCTGGGGATGAGTCATTCATGATCTCAATACCGTCTTGGTTCTACAATTTAAATTGACAGCAGAACTTTTACTTTTTTTTGTTTTGTGCCCTACTACTTGTAAAGCGACCTTGGGTCCCTTGAAAGGCGCTATACAAATCAAAGCTATTATTATTATTATTATTATTATTATTATTATTATTATTATTATTAACCAAATTAGCTGGCTTACTGCTGCTAGATGTTATTTCAGCCCACTGTTTCAAAAATGACTTAACAATTTCAGTAGTAAATCTGCTCTGGTTTTAAAAAATAAATAACTAAGGGACTCAGTAAAGGGTTAATTTATTTTTAAAGATTCACAATGTGAGAAGTACAAGTCTACACAGTGCACACATTTCACTATTCACTGAGGCTTTGTGGGTCAATAACTCTTTAAACCTTTAGTAGACAGAGAAAATTAAAAGTTGTATGTGTTTAGGTATTGGGGGAAGCATTGGTAAGTATTCATGGAGTGCATTTAGTATGTGGTAAAATAATAAAACAGCCTGAAGGTCCATCAATAGGGGGATTAAGCTCCCAGGTGCTGGAATGATTCATTACAGCGTACAAGGTTATCACACCGGCTCAGTTGTTGGTTTTTATGCAGATACCCACGGCCGTAGCAGGGAGCATCAATGAGCTCAGGCAAATCCCTGCATCTTCAAGCATTTACCACCAAGACCTCCAAAGCCCCGGCGTATACACAGAATAAAACATTCAGGGACAAAGAGAAGTACAAGCCGATGACTGACAAGATGTTATCTGGTCAGCTGGATACACTTCTGTAAAATCATCTTAGAGCAAAGACATCTTTTGTACGTTCTTTCCTAAAGCCATGGTGGCAACCGACTTTGGATTTCGTTCAATTAAAATAGTTTTACATATTTGTTGATGAAAATGGAAGAATTTAAGTCGTTTTGTAAATCCTCTGACTTTATTGAGCATTACTGCCTCGAGGGACTGCTGTCACTTTTCCCTTCGGCAAGGAAGTGGAAACCAGTATTCCTTCAAATGTCTTAGATTTGTCTCTGCAGAGATGGAACTGAGAAGTGTTTAGCTTAGCTTAGTTTCGCATACAGACTAGCTCTGTCCAATTTTCAGAAATAACATCAACGCTTCTGAAGCCAACACAGTTTCCCCAAAATAACAATGCATGTTTGAATGCAGGAAATGTCATGAATGAATGAATGTCATGAAAGCAGATTCCTATGGATGACTGCCTAGGAGAGAGCGCAGAGAAGCGTGTAAGACTGCGACTCCGCCTCCTGGTCTCAACTCCAGTTTGTCATAGATTAAGTCAGGGGTGTCAAACTCAAGGCCCGGGGGCCAAATCCGGCCCGCGACCTAATTTTATGTGGCCCGCAAGAGCTTGCAAAGAACATAATATACAATACAATTGGTGTAATTGTTGAATATTTACTTTCAATTATTTGCCCTAGATTTCTGCTTTCAGACGTAATTATCTAGGAAGATATTACCAGAACTGATAATAATCCAATGCAGGGCCAACAATGTAATAGAATACATTATTTCATATATATTTACATATGTATATTTATATATAATTAAAATTACAACCAGCCCTTTGAGTGCAACCATAATGCTGATGTGGCCCGGGATGAAATTGAGTTTGACACCCCTGGATTAAGTCCACAAAGCCCTGAAATGTTTGCCGAAATGAGATCTGCACCTTCCAAAGTAGGATGAATGCCGTCTCTCTTAATCAGACCAGGTTTCCCCAGAAGGCTGTCCAATTATTTACGAAGCCCACATTGTTTGCTGGGCACCACCAAGACAACCAGCGCTGAAATGATGACATGCGGCTATACATGTCATCATTGATCAGATTGGGGAGGGGACCAGAGAAGATTACGGTGTCCGACATTGTTTTAGCATAACTACACACCGACTCCACATTAAGTTTGGTGCATTCTGATTGGCGTAAACGAACATCATTACCACCGACGTGAATAACAATCTTACCGTATTTACGTTTATTTTTAGCCAGCAGTTTAAGATGCGCCTCAACGTCGCCCGCTCTGGCCCCCGGAATGCATGTGACTGTGGAGGCTTCAAAAAAAGAAAAACCATTCACATTTCAGGGCGTTGATCTAAGGCTTAATTTGAGAAGTGTCTGAACTATGGATGTTTGGTCCCATAGGCCGGGCTATTAAACTGCATGTGTATCAGTATTCTTCTGTTAACTGAGACTGATATATCGGGAAAACAACCATTATTTACTGAGCCTTTGAAGGCCACTTTCCTTTGGCTTTATGCGTATGGCATTGAGGTGGAGTGCCAGGGGACTTTTATTCCGCTCCTCATATCAGCAAATCAATAACACTAAGACACACTCAAAGAGGGAGGGGACCCTTGGCTTTCTTTCTCGGGTTTGCAACAAATTCATCTTAAGCGACAGGAACAGAATAACATCAGCCTCATGTCACTTTGTTTATTAAACCCTGTGTTTGGACACACCATCGTATGGACTGTGAAGGCTGGACTCTGTCACCGGCAGCCAGGCTTATTTACTGAGGGATAGATAATGACAAAAAAGGTTTGATTGCAATCACCTGAAAATACATGATCTCGCTACGATGTGTTTTTGTAGCTAAGTATTTCAATATTCAACTTTTTGTATGAAAGTCAATATAACTGTTTCCTGTATAGTCCTACTGTCTATGTCACTGGCTAATGTAATGTGTGTATGATATATTATATAAGACTTTTTGGACTCTTGGATGATTCATTTATGGGATTTTTGCTTTGTATTTTTATAAAATCTTTGTGGATAGTAGTAGATACATTTCTAGCACGCTTTTCCAAAACACTTCTTGTTTTTAGATATTTCCTTTTGTCACTGCAAGTATTGGTAAATGGGATCTCCTAAGGTTGCATGTATTGTTCATCTGCACTGCTCTGATTGGTCCAGTCTGGGAGTAGATTGACTCTAATCATGCAGACACTTGTAATTCTCCGTGGCAAAGTGTTCAACGCATGAAATATTCAAATAATTAGAAATTATTGTATAACAAGTTTGAGCCAAATAAAGGACCAGCAGGACTGTCACCCCCATTGATAGGATTATAAATGAGCAAATGTGGCCTCATGTGTTTGCAATTACAGCAGATGTGACACAGAAATTCTCTATTCGGATGTATCGTACACCAGAATGCATTTGAACTAGTATTAGTGTTAAAGTTGTGTAATTTGGGCAAACACGTCTTCACTCTGTGATAAAAGCAGAGATGGATGTTCGTACCACAGGTTTCTGTTTTTCTCTCCTGAACTGGTATCACCTGAAATAAATGGCATTGCAAACACGCACGCACGCACGCACGCACGCACGCACGCACAGAGTGGCAGTGTTTCCCCTGAGCCACGGGTCTGCACCCCGCACCAGGAAAGAGTCGCCTACCAGGCCCTGCAGCAGCTGTGCTCATCAGGAGAAGCAGCTGCTGCAGGCGGTGGTTGGAGGGAAATGGAACGGAAAAAGGACGCTTTTTAGGGAACATTAGCAGCAGTTCTGGATTCTGAAGGGAAGAGTGGGCGGCTCAACATTTGTGATGGAAATCGGAGGTGGATGAAGTATTCAGATCTTTTGGATGTTGTATTATAATCGCAATGCATTACAGTTACAGCTTGAGCCAATATGAATGACTCTGTTCTGTATGCCGCTGGGTAGATACACCTATTATAATGTATCATATAACGGGCAATTACGTAACTACCACTACGGCTTTTGCACGACTGAATACTAAATACTGTCGGGGGTCCTGCCAACCCCATGTCCTGTGCCGTTGGAGGCCCCGCCGACTACTCTCCTGCCGGGGGTCCTGCCAACCCTGTGTCTTGTCCCGTTGGAGGCCCCGCCGACTACTCTCCTGCCGGGGGTCCTGCCAACCCTAAGTCCTGTCCCGTTGGAGGCCCCGCCGACTACTCTTCTGCCGGGGGTCCTGCCAACTCTATGTCCCGTGCCTTTGGAGGTTCCGCTGGGGATCCTGCCAGCTCTATGTCCAGTCCAGTTGGAGGCCCCGCCATCACCTGTCCTGCCGGGGGTACTGCCAACTCCTTGTCCAGTTCCGTTGGAGGTCCCACCGGCTCCGGGTCCTGCCCGGCCTCCGGAGCTGTTTGGCCTTCGCCCCACTCTGAACTCTGCCTTGCCCCCGGGCCGTCCGCCCGAGACCCCATCCTTGATCTCTGCCTTGCCCCCGGGCCGTCCGCCCGAGTTCCCCTTTTTGAACTCTGCCTTGCCCCCGGGCCGTCCGCCCGAGACCCCTTCCGGGTCCTCCGCTGTCAGCCCAAGCCCGTCCTCCAGACCCCCTCCACCCACCCTGTTGGCCTTAGTTTTGTGTCCGTCCTCCGGTCCCCCTCCACCCACCCTGCTGGATTTTTTTTTGGGACGTCTGGGATCCGTCCCTTGAGGGGGGGGGGGGGGGGGTGTACTGTCAAGATCTGTCTTTATTGTATTTTGTCTTGTCTCTTTCTGTCTTTTGTTTCATGTTTTATTTTGAAAGGTCTTCACCTCCTGTCTTGCCTGTTTCTGTCTGTGTTGTGTCTTGTCTTTAGATCTGTCTGTGGTTCCCTGTCGTTAGTTTCCCTGGTGTGTCTTATTACCCGATTGTGTGCACCTGGTGTCCCTGTGTTTTCTCCTCCCTCCTCACCTGTGCTTGTTTGTATAATTAGTCTTGTGTGTATTTAAATTCTGGTTTTTCTGTCTGTCTTTGTCGGTTCGTCTTGTGTTTTGACGTGGTCTTCGGTGAGTGTTCTGTTCTGTCTTTGTTTGTTGTTATAGCCTTGAAATAAAGGAGTTATTTTAGACACTTGAATCTGCATGTGGGTCCTGCTTCCTGCACACACCGGAACATTTATTAATCCCCGGGGGGAAATTCCATTGTACAAAGCAGCAACAGGGTAAGAAAAAACAGGACAGCAAAGATTCACACAGATTAATAAAATCAAAAATAAATAAAATCAAGAATTTTTTAAAAATAATAATAATAATAAAACACTATGAAATAGTGTATTGTATTTTTGTATCTCTGGCACAACCATTTCCTTCAGGATGAATAAAGTCTTATCTTACCATAATTTATTAGTTGACATGTAAGCAATTAAAACAAATATAGTGGAATAAAAAGTGTATTTTTTGACTATCCAAAAAGTCAGGAAAGCCTGCTCTTGCTTTGAATACGAGTTGGTTTATGGAAGTTAATGTATATCTCCATATAGGGAACTTTCTAAAGTTTTCAATTTAAAAACCATCTTATATAATGATTTGATGGCAATGTGAACAAAGGCAACTCAACAGCAATAGAGACAAAGGCTTCAGTTTGAAAACAGTCTTTACAGGTTGGTACACGGTGGATCAGTCAAACAGACTGGCTAACGCAGGGCCAGGTAACATAGCAAGATGAGGTACACGATGAACACTAGGGGAAGAACTGCTTGAACACTTGACTCTGCGGTGAAACGAGGGGAATGGGAACGCAGACTAAATACACAGTGAGAAGGATGATAATGGGTCACAGGTGAGAATAACTGGGATGACTACACATGTGATCAAGGGCAGGAAGTGACTCTGAAACGAGAGGGAGGGAGGACCTTACTGTTTTTGGCTAACAAGGTCCTGCACACCCATAATAAACACACAGTATCTTTGGTTGACGAGACCTCAGGATTGTGTGGGTGCATATTTTGACTAGCATTTCCATCAGCACTTGATTGGGCAGGACAAATTATATTTTTATGAAATTAAGTTGTAAATGGAGGTTACATCAGTCCCACTAACTGAAAAACCCGGTAAAAGAACTTCAAATATCATACAATCAATGTATTGCATCACATTTATGTATTAAAAAGTGTTTAAACATGACCGATACTCCTCTGCCGGAAGACATCATATTTCCCACCACTACTTTGGTCCTTGCACAGACTAATGGCTTCATATTTTCGCCGATCATTTATGAAACATGTATGTGATGCCAGCATTAATGTAAAGACTGATCACAGTGTGTGGTGATTTGTAAATGGGGCACATCCTCATTAAAGTGGCTCTTGATGAATAATGAAGAGGGACGTACTGGATCAGCTGCGGCCGACTGAATGGAAATCAGCTTTTGAAATTCACAACATGACAGAGCAAAGCAGGGCTAATGAAGATCTACGACGTGCGTTCCCCTGTGTGTGTACATTGTGTTAGTATTTCTGACACATTAAAAATGACTTTTTCTCTGACGTTTCAGAGACAAATGAAAATGGGGGGAGCTGTGGGAACATGGATCGCATCTGGCGCGACAACATGATGGACTGCTCTCTATTGTGTGTCAGTGTTGGGGGATTGATTCAGAAACTGCGAACACATACAGTAGACACACATTTGTTTGTCATCCATCTGTGTTTCTATTTTTAGCCGGTATAAAATTAAGGCGCACATCCTGCTTCACTTCCTCAAGCTTAATAATTGGAATATTTTATAGCTTTAAGCTCGCTCGTGCCGAGGGGAATTCAGACTACCACAATCCAATTAGGTGAGCCCGGTGGCTCTCCCAAAAAGTAATAAACACAACAATCGAATCTCACTTTGCTCGCTGAAATATCCAGCGAGCAGCGTTAACACTGCAGGGCAAACGATCAGATTCAAACATAATTGCCTAACTCTGCAGAAGGTTATAGTGTGAGCAAGTTTTACACAGGAAGCAGTAATAGATAAATGCAAAGCTTATCAGTCGGATCGTAACTTCAGCTCCAGTAAAATGTTTTCATAAAGCAGCAACATCACCTTCTGTGAGCATTAACTGTGTGAGGTTACATGCTATTGTTAACCAATCAAAAGCTGGCTGGTCAGTGAGATCATGTCTTACTAATGTTTGGATAAGGACATATTCGTTGTAGGGTGGCATCATTGGACCAGTATACTCCTGCTGCCTGGCAACAGGCTCAGACCCACCTCAAACATCAGGACACATCGTGAAACATGAGTTAATCACATTTCCTTTTCAATAAATAAAGTTTGCATGCCTTGTAGTCGATAGCGCTGTGTATTTATTGCATACAATCAATACATCTGGTTCCATTGTTTCCTGTCCAATCTCCCAAATAACTTTAACTTAACCGGGCCCTCCCGAATCCACCGTTACATCTGAGGCCCAGGAGATGGCACCATTGGAGGAGACGACCTACCGTGCCGGCAGTGGACCACACTGAACCGTCTACGAACTGGGGTCGGTCGCTTTAGAACCTCGATGAAGACGTGGGGCTTGGCGGACAGTGCGGCATGCGAGTGCGGTGACCCTGAGCAGACCGCTGTCCATATAATCACCATCTGCCCCTTATGTAGACCACCCTCGGAAGCCAGCCTCTTCGACCTAGGACCTAGGAGATGCGGGCATGGCTACACGACATCGAGTTGGACATCTAACGTTATACGAAAGAAGAAGAAGAACTTTAACTTATTAGGCCTATTAGGAAAAGTAAAACGTTGCTAATTTCTACTTACCTTATGAGTTGTATATGCTAATAGCCTTGGAAAACTAACATTAGCTAGATTTGCTAATCTTCTGAGCAAAATAGCGTTAGCTAGATATGCTAATGTCCTTAGCAAAATAGCGTTAGCTAGATATGCTAATGTCCTTAGCAAAATAGCGTTAGCTAGATATGCTAATGTCCTTAGCAAAATAGCGTTAGCTAGATATGCTAATGTGTTAACACCATAGACTGTATAAAGGTTAACACACACACATTAGCTAGATATGTATGTCCTTAGCAAACCAGCATTCGATAGATAAACCACTGTTTTTAGCAAACTCATGTTGGCTGGATGCTCAGCAAACTATTGTTAGCTAGATATGCTACGAGATAAGCAAACTTGTCCAGAAAAAGGTTCAGGCAGGGAATCATCTGGTCGTGCAGTGATTCTCAAACCTTTGAAAAAAAGATTCAGCCAAGTACCCCCTGGTCAGCGCAAAAGCAATTTGTTAGGGAAGAAAAGCCTATATAAAGAGGTACAGTACGGCGCTGCACCATCGGTGTCTGATTTATTAAAGCAACAACCTTGTGATGACGTTTTTTTTTTTTTTTAGCTGTTTTATCTTTTAAATGCACTGTAAGGCGACATTGGGTGTCCTGAAAGGCGCCTCGAAATAAAATGTATTATTATTATTTGTAACTGAGAAACACTTAAATGCTACATTTCAAATGTTTACAATCCATCACTAAATTCATGGCAAACCAATTTTAACATCATGCAATAACACTCAGACGACATTAGTTGCATTTAACTGATCTTTTTAATAAGTTGTACAATGTAGTGAAACATGGGCTCGTGCTTCACTTGCGGCTTTCACACCAGCGCTTTTCAGTTTCTAGCTCCGAGCGGGAGCTTTTCTGGTTCAGCTCCAGTTTCCCTTTTCAGCTCCCGCTCTGTGCACACCGCCCACTGGCGCCCCAGAGCTGCCCTTGCTGCGTCATGACGTCACCGTTTACATCGCTGATTTGCCCCCCAACGGCAGCCATTACGGCAGCTCACAACAACAACAACAACAACAACTGCGTCGGGTCGATGATCGTGTTGCTTTTAATCACACGAAGCCAGAATAAATTGAATAACGACTTCTCCAACCTTATACTTTGCTCCAGAGTGCCGTGGTTCATTGTTTATTAATGTGTTTCTGCAGCATTTACCGACCGCTGCAGTGCAGCTCTTCCACGGGAGTTTATTCTCCCGTTAGCTCCCGTTAGCTCACACTGCAGCGGCCGCTCTAAAGTATTCACTGTCCGACTCACACAAGCAGCTGATGCATATCCCCAGTTCCCCTTAGCCTAAGTGAATGTGTGTCAGTCGGAATTGACACGGTTTGGTATCACAACGCTGTTATGAAAGTTTCTCTGGTATCAAACGGGTGATGTTGGCATAGCAACCGAAGCTAAACTGACTACTTGCATCCGATAGCTGCAATAATACAAAACAACACGTCTGCCTCTCTCCACAATGATCGATAACAGCGAACAGATGGTCAAAGTAAGGTAGAGATAAACAGAATCACACGAAGCCTTGTTAGTGTTGCCTGACTTTATAAAGTGTGTTTATAGGCACTACTGCTTGTAGGCAGGCATAGCAGTCGACCCATGGGAGGTGGGTTTAGTTTCCTGCACGCCTCGACGTAAGAGAGACGTAAGCGACGTCACCTCTTAGCTCCAAAGCTCTTGCCTCTGGACCGACAATTTTTTGGAGCTGGAAATGAAGCGGATTCCGGAGCTAAGAGCCGGCGCAGCTCCGGTGTGAACTGGAAAACCCAGCGCTTTTCAGGCTCTAGCTCCGAGCCGGAGCTGAAAAGGCGCTGGTGTGAAAGGGGCAACTGAGGATCTTTGTTATTCTCAGTGACAGGAAGGCCACTGCAGTTATTACACTTTGCGTTTTGAAATATGTGTAACTCTGTTAATATAATTTTTTTTTTTCATTAACATAAAATACACCTCACGTACCCCCTGCAGTACTCCAACGTACCCCTAGGGGTCTGCGTACACCCATTTGAGAACCACTGTGGTAGTGGACAGGAAGTTAGTGCAGATGAAAGAATAGAAAAGTTTAGTAGTATTAATATATGTTTTAACCTCACATAAACATACCTTAAAAGTGGGGGTTACTTCTGTTGTTTAACAATCAGGTGAGTACAATTTACTAATAATTGTTGAATAATAATATAAAATGATGACACAGAATAGCAGTGGCAGGAGAGATTTTCTTTTGGGGGTGCTGTGGGGTAGCTTCACGTTTCATAGGGGGTGCTCAAACATGTAGGGTTTCCCATTAAGGTACCGGGCGCTGCAGTGGAATGTTTTACTGCAACACTCCCCACACACACACACACAGTATACTTGTTACAATGAAGGCTCGATAATCAGCTCACGGTGACGGCATATAGGTGTAAGCAGGGGTCAAGTATTATGTTTACAAGTGGGGAGTGGATCTACCACGGTGCAGCATGAATGTAAACAGAAGTTGGATTACAATATATTTGTTTTTAGGCTCATCATATCAGAATCATCTGATACAATAAGAAATGTTTTAAATTTAATTTAAATATTCTGATTCTATGTTTTACTTTTCACCTTTTGTTCCTCCTCTCCTCTGCGCGTCCCAGGACGAGCTTCACCAACACAGAATGCCAAACAGGCGTGTGTGTGTGTGTGTGTGTGTGTGTGTGTGTGTGTGTGTGTGTGTGTGTGTGTGTGTGTGTGTCGTCCTCCCCCTCTCCCTGCAGCTTATGGAGAGTCTTCGTCACTACAGTATCTAGCAGAGTGCTGAAGACGGTTCTGTTCCTCCGTTATTCACAGCTTATGACTCATGTAGTGATTTTACATGCAACTAAAGACCTGTGGGCAGAAAGGTCCGTATGTTATTCAAAAGCAATGTTGTTGTTAGTATGAGGAACATTTTAACTACGAGTTTAAATGTGTGTCTCTTAATTGGCTGGTGCTCTGGAAGACTTGTATGTATGTACAGCCCATTATTTACAAGGAAAGGCCCTTCCTGTGATGGAACACGATATCTACTGCCTGCGGATGACTTCGAAGACTTTTAATATTGTTTAATTACATTTAATTTAGCTTTAGACGGTTTTATCCGCAGTGCCTTGGATTAAGTCAAAAGAAAAAAGTAGACTCAAATAAGCCAAACCATTGTGAGTGCTGGTGCATTAGTTTCAATACAACACCTTTTTTTGTGTTTGTGCTTTTAACCCACCCTTGTACCAGGAGTCTAATACTAGGAGTGAGGGGGGAAAGGGGGGGGGGGGGGTCCGGTGCCTTGCTCGAGGGCAAGCGAGTGCTGTAGGTGTTTGACTTTGAAGGAAAGCAGGAGACTTGGGAAAGGGGAGCTGTGCTCAGTCGAAACTTGTTATTTACCTACTGTCTGAATATATTCTGGGACGCGGTGCACCTGCTCGAGCCAATCGGGAGTCTCTCTGCGGGAGGAGGTGACTCAGGCCCAGCAGCTTGAGATCCAGTGGGGGAGGAGAAGAAAACAACACGCAATAAGTTATTCCTCAGATAATGAAGTGTACCGGGGCTAAGATATCCAAGATGCACAATGAGAATATTGACTATTGTTCTCAGGCTGCAGCTGATTAGGAGTAAAGTATATTTTTGTTGTTTCAGAGCTTTTTCTCACATTTTTCTTTTTCAAACTCGGAAAGACTTTCTGTCAAGGGAAACAAAGAATGACCAAGCAATCTAAACAAACCAAGTTATTGGTTTAGGGACCAGAAGAAAATCGTTGTTCTACTTTCTGTGCTTTGATGTGTTATATTGAATTTAAAGATCAAATGCTGCCTTTTGTTATTTTTACATCATTGCTCGGCTGCATGACTGTCGGATATATCTGGCACAGAGCCGACTGCTTTGAGTCAGCAGGAGGATTAAACTGGAGGAACAATACATATACAGTCACAGAATAATAATATCATTGCTAGAAAAGGACATTATTTCACTGCTTGTTGATTACATTTAACCATGGTAGCTCAACATCTTGGGTAAAGTATGTATTCATGTGTGAAAATGTTGTCAATGTTGACTTCTTGACTTCTTTTTACATCCATGACTTCAACAACCCATTAGTTACTTAAAGCCAGAACCATTCATACAAATAAACCTAACCAATAAATAATGTTGCATTATAAAAGGAGACATGGTTGCTCTGTCTAAATGCTGAATATGGCCATAGCTATTAGCTTAGCTTAGCATCATGACTGGAAACAGGGGGAAAAGGCTCGCCTGGCTATTTTCAAAGTAACAACTTCCCCCAAACAATCTCTAAATTGTAAGCAGATCATGAATTAAAATGATTTTGTTAAGCTAATTGTCCAGAGCTAAACATAAAACCTTGTTTATGTTGTTAAAGGCTGTTTGTGTTTGAGTGCAATGGAAGGACAGCTGTGTGTGTGTGTGTGTGTGTGTGTGTGTGTGTGTGTGTGTGTGTGTGTGTGTGTGTGTGTGTGTGTGTGTGTGTGTGTGTGTGATCCCCTTTGTGCCAGAGTAATCCAGAAAGACACATTATTACATCAAAAGGAGGGTGATCAGAATATTCATCACATTAAAAGCATTGGCGCTATTACTGTCGCTGAAATTATGCAACTTTTATAATTGCATGAATAAAAAAGCTTTTAATTAAATCACGCTGACTGTTTCATTAGAATATTATCATGTTGGAATATTCGACGTGAAAAATAATCTGTAAATTCACATGAGTAGACAAATGTACGGTGGTGGACGGAGCAGCAACAGGTTAGTTTAGCCTGATGGGTCCGATTCCATTCAGAAAACATGCATTTTAAAAGCTTTTCGCCTGCCGTCTTGTCTGCAGACTTGTCAAAGCGTTAATTCATGGTTTTTACTAACCGTTATCAGTATGTAGTTAATTCGGCATCACTTTGAAACGTGTATTACAATTAAATCATGGTCAAATATGTTCATTTTGTTGTAGTTGGTATCTCCCATAGGATTTACATGGAGATAAGCCCCGCCCCCTCTCCAGCGCCTCTTGTTTGAAAGACAGGAACAAACACAGCTGACAGCCGCGGTGAAACTCGAGCGATTAGAGCGATGCGAATATTGGGTGGTCTACCATAGTCAGGCCCGGTTCCAGAACAAAATGACTAAGGGTGCAACTGAGATTAGAGAGGGTGCAGTGGTAAAGTGCTATTTTTATAAGTGGGGAGTGGACCTAACACCCTCAGTGGGGTCCGGGGGCATGCTAAATGTTGAAGTTAAAAGCATCAATCTGGTGCACTTTGAGAGCAAAATGAAGAGATCTATGGATACATCTCAACACCCATATGAAACAGAACTGTAAGCAGATTTACTATTTCTTTATGGATATTTTACAAATCACTCCCCTTTCAAGACCGAAATGTCTGCATGCATAGCAGAAGATGGCATATTTTTTTGAGGAATATTCCAGTCAATCTCTGTTGTGAAACGATGAGCTGCAAAATGAGCGCCTCACCCCACTGTACAGGCGAGTTGGGTACTTTTTTTAATATACCTGGGCAGGCTCTGTTTTGCCGAGGTCCTCTGGCACTTGCGGGCCGCCGAGGGGTGGCAGTGTTTGGGGCAACGAAGAGGGAGAGGCGGGCAAAGCCGGCGAGTCGGGCGGGAGGACGTTAGTGTCCACGGCAGTGGCCGCGGGTAACGCAATGTCCCCATGATCTGAACTGTTATTACCTGCAGTAGATGCAGTGTTGCTGCTGGCGATAAGGGCTGGTTGTTTTAACAATTTTCTGATGTCCATCACTGACTGCTGTGTAAGCACCTTGCAGATGACGAACGCGCAGGGGCACAGGTCACGCGCACCTGACATAATAACGTTACTTACCGTTTAAATTGACCAAATAAATGCAGCAGACAATGTTATTTAACCACCATTAAAATTTATTTTATTTCAACTATATTCTTCTTCTTATTATTACTACTATTGTTATTATTGTTATTATATATGTAATATTTTTCACTTTTAATAAAAAAAAAAAAATTCACTTTTAATTTTTTTAATGAGGGTGCATAACAACTCATCTGAGGGTGCAATGCACCCTTATGCACCCCCGTAGAACCGGGCCTGACCATAGTATTTACATGGAGATAAGCCCCTTAAAAACCATGAGTTAATAAAGCATTAATTCTGTGTTTACTCCTGTCATTCAAACAAGACGCTGGAGAGGGGGCGGATCGATCAGCTAAACTAACCTGTAGCTGCTCCGTCCACACTCAACGTCATACAGACATAAATAAAGCAGCGACTGTATTCGCCATGACATAGACAGTCTGTGGTTTGTATATGTTTAACTTTTGTCCAATTTCTGAACAGATATGAGGAGCTGTGAGCTCTGAGTGTGTGCTAACAGCTAACGGCTGATGTGTTGGGCCAATCACGCAGCGTCATTTCTTGACTGGCAGCAAAAACAACCAATCACAGCAGTGCTTCTCTGGCTGTCTCTGTCCAATCACAAACAAGAAGTGTTCTCCCTAAAGGAATACCCTTTCCGTCCAATCTGAAATGCTGTTGTGTTTTGTGAAATGCTGTGGCGTCTTGCACTTCAGGGCCACCGCACAATGATCTGCTCCATCAAAAAAAAAGTCAAATCAAAATAATCCTACATTCTGATTTTTACAAATGTTCATAGTTAAATCGGCAGAGGCAGCTGCAGTATTACATGCATTTTAATTTACTGATACATATATATAAACTGTATATTACATCAGGTTATATAATCTGTGCTTCACTCAGAGGGCTGTACAGTCGACAGGCACAGACAATAATACGTTATGTAACGAATAAGCTCTAAAATGGATCACAATCTGGGAAAACGGCATGTCAATATGCACACACACACACACACACACACACACACACACACACACACACACACACACACACACACACACACACACACACACACACACACACACACACACACACACACACACACACACACACACACACACACACACACACACACACACACACACACACACACACACACACACACACACACACACACACACACACACACACACACACACACTTCACTTCAGGGGACATTACATTGACTTACATGCATTTCCCTTACCCTAACCCTAACCAAGTCTTCACCCTAAAATGAATGATTCCCCTTATGGGGACCTCCATTGTGTCCCCATAAGGGAGGCGAGTCCCCACAAGTATAGTAATGCCAAGACGCACGCACGCACTCACGCACACAAAATAATTCAACTTTAATTTATTTGCTTTCAGTTTTTTTCTTGAATCACTTAAATATGTTGCTCATAATGTTATTATAACCAAACATGTTCTTTATTTATTTACAAAACATCATGCTTGCCTGGTCCAAAGATGCTCCCTGGTTCCTCGGGTACAGTTACATTTTGAGTTTTTTTATTTAGTTTGAGATTAAATTGCCAGTATTTTTATGTTAAATATAATTTCTTGGATAAATGCTGCCAGGAAGGCAGGCCCATGTTCTGTTAAAGGAGGGTGAACGCAGCACGAAGGCGGTGCACGTGGGGCCATAAGGGTAACAAAGAAAACCTGCAGTTTAAATTCAGTCAGATGTTTGTAAAGAAGAAGTTGGATCCCATGTGAACATTCATTTCCACGTCTCATAGTGGAGTTTTGTACATAACTGTATTTGGCTGCTACAATGGCACTGTTTCCCTTTGTGCACTTTTTTGACGGTTTCTCCCTCTTTTCTGAAATGAAAGACTGCTGCTGTTGGCTGGATCGTGGCTGGATCTGCAGTTTGTCTCTGTGTTCATGTGCTCTGCGGGAAACTTTGAGCGTTTTCTTGTTAAAATCTCACAACAACAGACCTTTGCTTGACCTACATATTTGAAATGGGTTGGCATGAAGATGGCCTCTTTCCCGTCTGTCTTTTCTTTCCGTCTTTAATGTGTTTGTATCTTTAGATGTTGCTCTTTCCTCCTACTGTCTGTGCCGTAAACAAAAAGGAATTGGATCTTTCTTCCAATTAAGTGAGATTGAGACTTTAAAGTCACCTATTATGCAAACATCTGTCTTTCATAGATGTCCCCTCTGTGTTGAGAAACCCACTCTCATGTTGTCCTGATCCATTTATATAAAAACCTGTCTGAGCTGATCAGATTTTGGCCACTTTGTGATGTCATAATGTTTTTCTGGGTTGTGTAACCATTAGCCAATCGCAAACCAAGGTACCCCCCCCCCCCCCTTATCACCTGCATCTCCTCCTAGAGCACCATTGTGTTCTTTTTAACATTTAAACCAATCATCTCTCAGAGGGGCGTGGCCTGCAGCAGCTCATAAGCATTTAAAGCTACAGACACAGGGTGTTACTCAATGTCGAGGACGCTTCTTTGGTAGCACATGTCTTCCGAGTCACTTCCTTCAGAAGCGAGGCAAGAATCCTTCATAGCCTCGGAAAACGAAGAATGGTGGAACAGGCTAACAGGTGTGCGTCCTATGAGAGGCCCCGCCTTAAATGGAGCGCGATTTCCGCCAGGAAATTGGTCCGTGCGCAAAGCATTGTGGGGATTTTAAGACCGCGGAGGATACACATGTACAGCCTCGAAATGTCTCGCTACGAAGGACGGCGGCCTCGGTAGGATTCCAAGGAGCCTGGACATTGGAACAGTCCTTCGGCGGGACTCGATGACGTAGCAACCTTGACATAGTGGCTCTGGAGCATCCTTCCTTGACATTGAGCAACACCCACAGAATCAGCACTTTTGAAACAGGGCTGAAACAGAGGGGATTATGGGTAATGCTGCATTGATCTGTTTGGTGTTTGTACATTCAGCAGAGTGATGAGGCTGTGGAGGGAGGAGACCACAGCTACATTAAAACAAAAACATTTTCTATGATAATATATCACAGCTAGAGAATACAATCACAGCACAAACAATACTTCACCGTTTTCTGTGAGAGGATTACATTTAGAAACAATTGCAGCGTCAATATACTGAACAGCGCCGAAACATCCATCAAGCTGCCTGCAAGAGACTCTCTAAGTGTGTGAGACGCGTATGTACAAAGCCTAAATGAGAGTAAAACCCTGAAGTTATATCTCGCCTGTGTTGTTCAATAAAAGATGAGCAGGAGAGAGAAACAGTTCCTCCTTCAGGGTTATCGTGGTTCAGCAGGTTCAGAGGTTTCAGGAGGTGTTGTCCTCTTGCTCAGTAATCTGCTGCTCCGTGGTTTACTATGTAAAGCTCTGTTCTTCTGGTTTGAACTGAATCCGAGTCCTCTGTTATTCTGCAGGTGGACGAAAGGACACAGAGGGGGGGGAAGGAGAGAGGGCGCATCAGAGAGAAAGGATGGTAGGATATTAAAGAAAACGTTTGACCGACTCCACAAAGTTAATGAGATATTTAAAATATCCAGGTGTCCATACAATCAAGTGTGGTTATCAATATGCAAGTGTCAGTATAAGCTCTACAGTTATGGTTAAGTATTTCGATATGTTACCTTAGTAAAAGTACTAATGCCATATTTAAAATACTTTTCTAAAAATTCTGTGAGTAATCCTGTGTTTGAAGCCTCCATTGGACTCCTTTGTTTACTTCCTGAACATAGTGACATCACAGTGTATCACTCGGCTCTATTGGCCAGCGCTCCAATATATTGTACGTGATAGGCTAAGGGGCGGGACATCTCTAAGCAGTTGACCAATCACAACAGAGCCAGCCAGCTAACCAATCAGAGCAGACTGGGCTCTGGTTTCAGACAGAGGGTGAAAAGAGATGCTGCAGCATGAGAACAATAACGAGCTTTTTGAACATTAAAGCATGGAGACATGTCACAGTAGAGACACTGCATACTGATATACACCTGAACATCAGCAGGAGAGGACTCTTTAAAGTAGAGACACTACATACTGATATACACCTGAACATCAGCAGGAGAGGACTCTTTAAAGTAGAGACACTACATACTGATATACACCTGAACATCAGCAGGAGAGGACTCTTTAAAGTAGAGACACTACATACTGATATACACCTGAACATCAGCAGGAGAGGACTCTTTAAAGTAGAGACACTACATACTGATATACACCTGAACATCAGCAGGAGAGGACTCTTTAAAGTAGACACACTACATACTGATATACACCTGAACATCAGCAGGAGAGGACTCTTTAAAGTAGAGACACTACATACTGATATACACCTGAACATCAGCAGGAGAGGACTCTTTAAAGTAGAGACACTACATACTGATATACACCTGAACATCAGCAGGAGAGGACTCTTTAAAGTAGAGACACTACATACTGATATACACCTGAACATCAGCAGGAGAGGACTCTTTAAAGCAGAGACACTACACACTGATATACACCTGAACACCAGCAGGAGAGGACTCTTTAAAGTAGAGACACTACACACTGATATACACCTGAACATCAGCAGGAGAGGACTCTTTAAAGTAGAGATACTACATACTGATATACACCTGAACATCAGCAGGAGAGAACTCTTTAAAGTAGAGACACTACATACTAATATACACCTGAACATCAGCAGGAGAGGACTCTTTAAAGTAGAGAAACTATATACTGATATACACCTGAACATCAGCAGGAGAGGACTCTTTAAAGTAGAGACACTATATACTGATATACACCTGAACATCAGCAGGAGAGGACTCTTTAAAGTAGAGACACTACATACTGATATACACCTGAACATCAGCAGGAGAGGACTCTTTAAAGTAGAGACACTACATACTGATATACACCTGAACATCAGCAGGAGAGGACTCTTTAAAGTAGAGACACTACATACTGATATACACCTGGACATCAGCAGGAGAGGACTCTTTAAAGTAGAGACACTCAGCATAATAGAGCCCATATTTACATTTAAAGACAAATATCCTTCAGTTTATCACAAACATTCAAAAGGAACCAACTTGGAAATTCATGGTTTTCAACATTTGGATAGGAAGGGATGAACATCGGGAGCCATCAATCAAATGAAGTGAATTCAAAAGTGCAATATGTTGGCTCAGAGACTAGTGGAATAGAAGTATATAGCTGCAAAAGATGTAAATACTCAGGTTAAGGAGAGGCGCGGGAAGGTATTTTGAGTGGGGGTGCTGAGGTGCTGGACTCCAGTGAACACTATTACGGGCACGCACAAAAGCACTCCCCACACGCAAACACACAGTACATCCGCGACTGTTACAATGAAGGCTCGATAATCAGCTCACGGCATATAGGCAGGGGTAAAGTGCTACTTTTTACGAGTGGGGAGCGGACCTCACCTCCTCTAGGGGGTCCGGGGGGGTGCTCCCCGGGAAGATTTTTTTTAAATATTGAAGTTGAAAGCATCAATCTGGTGCACTTTGAGAGCAACATTAAGAGATCTATGGATCCATCTCTCAACACCCAGATGAAACACAACTGTAAGCAGATGTTCTTTTTCTTTATGGATATTTTACAAATCTCTCCCCTTTCAAACTGTATTCTTGTTTTACTGCCATATAGTATTTCATAACTGTTTTTCCTTTATTCTCTTATTTGTTTTATAACGATAATGATCATATGAAGGTGTGCCGCGGAAATAATCTTTTGAATAATTTGTGACCAAACCGTTTGAGACCCACGGAGATAACTTAGACTAAAGTTAACTATCTCAGTCCTTTAGCTCACTGAGCCTCTCAGTCTGAGAGGAGAGGACTCTCCTCCAGCTTGTTGTGGAACCAACAGCAACAGCTCCGTATTTCCGTTAGTGCAGCTAGCTAACCAGATGCTAACAACACGGTCCCTGCTGCTGGCACTGGTCCCTCTCTCTCTCTCTCTCTCTCTCTCTCTCTCTCTCTCTCTCTCTCGTCTCTCTCTCTCTCTCTCTCTCTCTCTCTCTCTCTCTCTCTCTCTCTCACACTCACACACACACACACACACACACACACACACACACACACACACACACACACACACGAAATGCGCTATTTCCGCGCGCGCGCGCACACACACACACACACACACACACACACACACACACACACACGAAATGCGCTATTTCCGCGCGCGCGCGCGCACACACACACACACACACACACACACACACACACACACACACACACACACACACACACACACACACACACACACACACACACACACACACACACACACACACGGTAGAATTGTCCGGGGCTACAGAAAAAACATTCGGGGCAGGCCAAAATATTATTTTACCAACAATGTGGAATGTATTGGCTACATATTACACAGATGATGCACAGCGGGAGCAGCAATAACCGTCAAATAATAATTCAGACAGGGGAGCTCCGCACCCCCTGCCTGCCTCTAGGGGGTGCTGCAGCGCCCTCAGCACCCCCCTTCCCGCGCCCATGGCACCGTACATTGGTATTTGAGTAAATGTACTTAGTTACTCCACCTCTGTCTCTGTTTATTATCAGCCAGTGGCTCAGTCTCTACCTCTCTGTTTCTGAATATAAATCAGGCTGTGTCACCATGGCAGCTGACGGATCATCCATCATCTGATCGGATCATTAGAGGAAAATGAAAACAGAGACGAGTCCCCGAGGAATCCACTGACTCACAGCTCCGTCAGAGATTAACAGCTATTGACATGATTTGTCAATCAACGACTTGTTTCCCTCCAACATTACGGCTTCAGATCAACAAATCCGAGACTCTGAATCAACTCAAGAGTGCTAACAAGATTTAACCAACAGACTAAATAATTTGAAATGATGATGGTTATTATCAATGTGCACGAACAGGAAGAATAAGGTTATTTTACTTTGCTCAGAAAAGGGAAGGATCGTTATTCACATGGATCAAGATATTATTTTATTTTGTCTTATTGATGCTTTATTATTTGCAACTGAGGAATTATACTTTTGGAAAGTTTCTCTGTAATTTATATAATAATATAATAGTCTGTAATTTCCGATTTTTTTTGTATATTTGTCTATTTTTGAGTTTTTTCAAATGTATTCTGTATTTTTATATATTTTATAGCTTTTGTTGTTGATTTTATTATATTTTAAATTCCATCTTGTATTTTAGTATCTCCTTTTAAATACTAATTCATGTTTATTGATCTATAAAGATAATTTTCTTTGTTTAATTGGGCTATACACATTAAAGGTCAGCTATCATGCTATTTTTAGGCAATAGCATGGGTCTCAGATATATACAAATATATAAAAAACATGTCTATGAAGTGTTTTGCTCAAAATACCAAACAGATCACTCATTCTAGCCATGCCTCGTATCCCTCTATTTCACTTCCTGTTTCTAAAGTGCTGATTTGGGAATAAAGCTTTAAATAAAAATGGAGGGGTCTGAGCTCATGCGGGACCCGGCAGCTACCGTCTAAACTAAATGCTGCCGTGATGAAACGCCATATCATGGATTATCAAGGATCTGAAACAGTCTGGAGCTCAAAGGCTTTCTCTCTTGCCGGTTATACCACAAGGTGAGTTCCTTTCTACTTCCTGCTTCTTCACACACATGCTCTCCAGCACAGGTTAGCTCTGAGTGTTAGCGATGCTAATGTAAACAAAGACCATATTACGTCCAAAACAGTCGGGCATTGTTTCTGATAGCAACGTTTCTGATTGGCCCGTGGGTCCACATTTCAGATGTTACGTCATATCGGACGCAAATCTGGATCAGCTCCGTTGTTCCCCGTTTTTAGAGATTTGGGTACGGAGGAAAAGAGAGAGGGCTTTATTTTCTGACGCTGCGTGAGTTCCCCGACACACATATAGTTATGTATAAAAGACATCATAAAGTGCAATTTGCATGATAGGTCCCCTTTAAATGTTGATTTATTAAACACTCTTTTTAAAATTATATATGACAATAAAAGCCCCTTTGAACTATTAAAATATACCGTTGATGTGTATTTATTTACAGTTTATGTTTGTCTTTAAAAATATATATTTTTCTATTATTATTGCTGTTAATAATAATATATTTGTCATATTTGATTCTATTTTGAACTCATGTGTAACACCTGTTTAGTAGCTGCTGTTAGCAAAAATACATCTTTAATTTGGGATGAATAATGTTTATCTAATCCAAACCAAAGAACTCTGTTAATGCTGAAAAATAACCTCAACTTTTCAAATCAAACTTTTGCAAAGTAACTTTTATACGTTTTATTTATCAGCGAATTTAAAAACTCTAACTTGGGGGAGAAGCAAAATGCCAAGGCTGGTTGGACAGACAGGTGCAATGAAAATATCCATTTAATCCCTCGTAGTGGAAATAAAATAAAAAAACAGTTTCTTCAAGGTCCCCGAGAGACGACTTCCTGTCCCTTTCTGCATGAAACCTCTCTGCCTCGGTGGGTTTAAGAGATATGGAGTGTATTAACCATCGAAGGCTAACATCTAGAAAGATTAAAATACGTTGCAGAGCAGTGATCGTCTCGACAGATATTTGGGAGCTCATTATGGAAGGTTTTATGGGTGATGGGCAGCATAAAACGCTCCATTATAACAAGCAAAAATCTGCGTACTTTTTTGTCTGTTTTAACCTTAAAATAATCCACATTTCCTCACAGGGTTTTCTTTGAAACTGGCTGAGGACAGGCCAGCTTTATGCAGAGTTATTATGGGATGTTTCCTGTTTTCACATCAGGCCTAAGTGCTGATGTTGCCAGAGGCTTCGAGGATGAAAAATACATACACAAAGAAACCTTTTAGAGCAACAAGAAGCTGGAGGAAGATGTTTGGGAGTTTAAATGTGGCAAAATATATGATAAAATATTAAACATTTATAATATATAATGCAGAGTTTATGTAAGTGGAAATAAGGGTCATGATGGTTATGATGGTCACATAAACTATCATTATGCAGCTGTTCTTATGGTCCTCTGCTTCCCTCTGCTGGAGATCAGGAGCATTTCTGTAACAACCTGTTAACATGTTGTTTTAATTATATTAAAGAAGACATATTATGCTAATTTTCAGGTTCAAATATCAAAAAGCTGATATTATATATATTCACACACCTTAAAACCATGCAGGGCTTTTCACAAGAATACATGTGTCTGGTGTTTTTGTCAGAGTGAGAACAGACTGGTTTCTGCTGAATTAACACATGACTTTAAAGAGTCCTCTCCTGCTGATGTTCAGGTGTATATCAGTATGTAGTGTCTCTACTTTAAAGAGTCCTCTCCTGCTGATGTTCAGGTGTATATCAGTATGTAGTGTCTCTACTTTAAAGAGTCCTCTCCTGCTGATGTTCAGGTGTATATCAGTATGTAGTGTCTCTACTTTAAAGAGTCCTCTCCTGCTGATGTTCAGGTGTATATCAGTATGTAGTGTCTCTACTTTAAAGAGTCCTCTCCTGCTGATGTTCAGGTGTATATCAGTATGTAGTGTCTCTACTTTAAAGAGTCCTCTCCTGCTGATGTTCAGGTGTATATCAGTATGTAGTGTCTCTACTTTAAAGAGTCCTCTCCTGCTGATGTTCAGGTGTATATCAGTATGTAGTGTCTCTACTTTAAAGAGTCCTCTCCTGCTGATGTTCAGGTGTATATCAGTATGTAGTGTCTCTACTTTAAAGAGTCCTCTCCTGCTGATGTTCAGGTGTATATCAGTATGTAGTGTCTCTACTTTAAAGAGTCCTCTCCTGCTCATGTTCAGGTGTATATCAGTATGTAGTGTCTCTACTTTAAAGAGTCCTCTCCTGCTGATGTTCAGGTGTATATCAGTATGTAGTGTCTCTACTTTAAAGAGTCCTCTCCTGCTGATGTTCAGGTGTATATCAGAATGTAGTGTCTCTACTTTAAAGAGTCCTCTCCTGCTGATGTTCAGGTGTATATCAGTATGTAGTGTCTCTACTTTAAAGAGTCCTCTCCTGCTCATGTTCAGGTGTATATCAGTATGAAGTGTCTCTACTTTAAGGAGTCCTCTCCTGCTGATGTTCAGGTGTATATCAGTATGTAGTGTCTCTACTTTAAAGAGTCCTCTCCTGCTGATGTTCAGGTGTATATCAGAATGTAGTGTCTCTACTTTAAAGAGTCCTCTTCTGCTGATGTTCAGGTGTATATCAGTATGTAGTGTCTCTACTTTAAAGAGTCCTCTCCTGCTGGTGTTCAGGTGTATATCAGTATGAAGTGTCTCTACTTTAAGGAGTCCTCTCCTGCTGATGTTCAGGTGTATATCAGTATGTAGTGTCTCTACTTTAAAGAGTCCTCTCCTGCTGATGTTCAGGTGTATATCAGAATGTAGTGTCTCTACTTTAAAGAGTCCTCTCCTGCTGATGTTCAGGTGTATATCAGTATGTAGTGTCTCTACTTTAAAGAGTCCTCTCCTGCTGATGTTCAGGTGTATATCAGAATGTAGTGTCTCTACTTTAAAGAGTCCTCTCCTGCTGATGTTCAGGTGTATATCAGAATGTAGTGTCTCTACTTTAAAGAGTCCTCTCCTGCTGATGTTCAGGTGTATATCAGTATGTAGTGTCTCTACTTTAAAGAGTCCTCTCCTGCTGATGTTCAGGTGTATATCAGTATGTAGTGTCTCTACTTTAAAGAGTCCTCTCCTGCTGATGTTCAGGTGTATATCAGTATGTCGTGTCTCTACTTTAAAGAGTCCTCTCCTGCTGATGTTCAGGTGTATATCAGAATGTAGTGTCTCTACTTTAAAGAGTCCTCTCCTGCTGATGTTCAGGTGTATATCAGTATGTAGTGTCTCTACTTTAAAGAGTCCTCTCCTGCTGATGTTCAGGTGTATATCAGAATGTAGTGTCTCTACTTTAAAGAGTCCTCTCCTGCTGATGTTCAGGTGTATATCAGTATGTAGTGTCTCTACTTTAAAGAGTCCTCTCCTGCTCATGTTCAGGTGTATATCAGTATGAAGTGTCTCTACTTTAAGGAGTCCTCTCCTGCTGATGTTCAGGTGTATATCAGTATGTAGTGTCTCTACTTTAAAGAGTCCTCTCCTGCTGATGTTCAGGTGTATATCAGTATGTAGTGTCTCTACTTTAAAGAGTCCTCTCCTGCTGATGTTCAGGTGTATATCAGAATGTAGTGTCTCTACTTTAAAGAGTCCTCTTCTGCTGATGTTCAGGTGTATATCAGTATGTAGTGTCTCTACTTTAAAGAGTCCTCTCCTGCTGGTGTTCAGGTGTATATCAGTATGAAGTGTCTCTACTTTAAGGAGTCCTCTCCTGCTGATGTTCAGGTGTATATCAGTATGTAGTGTCTCTACTTTAAAGAGTCCTCTCCTGCTGATGTTCAGGTGTATATCAGAATGTAGTGTCTCTACTTAAAGAGTCCTCTCCTGCTGATGTTCAGGTGTATATCAGTATGTAGTGTCTCTACTTTAAAGAGTCCTCTCCTGCTGATGTTCAGGTGTATATCAGAATGTAGTGTCTCTACTTTAAAGAGTCCTCTCCTGCTGATGTCAGGTGTATATCAGAATGTAGTGTCTCTACTTTAAAGAGTCCTCTCCTGCTGATGTTCAGGTGTATATCAGTATGTAGTGTCTCTACTTTAAAGAGTCCTCTCCTGCTGATGTTCAGGTGTATATCAGTATGTAGTGTCTCTACTTTAAAGAGTCCTCTCCTGCTGATGTTCAGGTGTATATCAGTATGTCGTGTCTCTACTTTAGCTCTGTTGTGATTGGTCAACCGCTTAGAGATGTCCCGCCCCTTATCCTGTACAATGTGTTGGAGCGCTAGCCAATAGAAGCGCAAATGTTATGTACTGATGTCCCTAAATCACTAAATATTTTACATGCATAAAAACCAACACAACAAACTTCAGGAAAGGAGGAATAGGGCCTCTTTAAAAAGTTGAAATACATCAGTCCTTTCTTTGCATTTACTTACTTTAAAAACTGTTTTCTCACCGTAGCATCCCTCCTGTAAAATGTAAGAGGCTGGATATGAAAAACCTCTCGAACCAATAAAGTCTCCTCCTATCAGGAAACCGTTCCTTCTGATTGGTCCCTTCCCTCCAAAAGCAATAAAGGACGAATTGAAAAGACGACAGTATTGTTGTCATCGTGTCGGGACAGAGCGGAGGTGATGAGGATGAACAATCGATCTTTCTTTTTCCTGCTTTCACACAGCGGCACCTCAGACTGATAACAGACACATGGCAGAGGGATAGACGGAGAGAATACGTCTCACATTAGTGAGGAACAAGGTGGCCTGTGTGTCTGTGAGGAAAATATACTGCGTTATATTTCCTGTAAAACAGAAGAGAGAAGCTAAATGCGTAAATTGTGTCAATGGACTCATTTCATAACTTGAATTATAATAGAAAAAGTTACGATTTGTATATTGAGTAAAGTGGTCAAAACTGTGGCAAATCATTTATAGTAATTTATTGTAATAACTTAATGTGTTTAGTAGCCTTACATGATCACGAGCTAAGGATTATCTTAAGGAGACATTTAAACTATTTTTGAGGAATTATTTTGTATATATTATTATAGAATATATTGTGGGACAACACATGTCTCTGATTGGCTCCAAAAAGCAAACAGATCATTGCAACATCCCATAATCCCCTCTGTTTCAGCCCTGTTTCAAAAGGGCTGATTCTCTGAGTGTTTCTCAATGTCGAGGACGCTTCCTTGGTAGGACATGTCTTCCGAGTCACTGGGTGTTTCTCAATGTCGAGGAAGGCTGCTCCAGAGCCACTATTTCAAGGATGCTACGTCATCGAGTGTCGCCGAAGGACTGTTCCAATGTCCAGCATACTTGGAATTCTACCGAGCCCGGCGTCCTTAGTAGCGAGAAATTTCGAGGCTGCACATGTGTAGACTCCGCGGTCTTAAAATCCCCACAATGCTTTGCGCACGGACCAATTTCCCCAAATCTGTGGCGGAAAATGTAAGGCGGGGCCTCTCATATGACGCACACCTGCACACTTGCTCGCCTGTTCCACTCTTCGTTTTCCGAATGCCAGGAAGTATTCTTGCCTCGCTTCTGAAGCAAGACGCTCGGAAGACTTGTGCTACCAAGCAAGCGTCCTCGAGATTGAGAAACACCCTCTGTCTGTTACTTTAGATGAAAGTAAGGAGCCCCTCCCCACGCCCCTCTGAGAGACATTTGGTTACAAAGAACTGAATGGTGCTCTAGAGGAGATTCAGGTGATAAGGGGGGGGGGGGGGGGGTTACCTTGGTTGCTGATTGGCTAATGGTTACCAAGACAACACATCATTATGACATCTCTTTCCACAGAGGGGACACATGTTGATGTAGAAGAGACATGAAGAAGAGGGGACACATGTTGATGTAGAAGAGACATGGAGAAGAGGGGACACATGTTGATGTAGAAGAGACATGGAGAAGAGGGGACACATGTTGATGTAGAAGAGACATGAAGAAGAGGGGACACATGTTGATGTAGAATAGACATGAAGAAGAGGGGACACATGTTGATGTAGAAGAGACATGAAGAAGAGGGGACACATGTTGATGTAGAAGAGACATGAAGAAGAGGGGACACATGTTGATGTAGAAGAGACATGGAGAAGAGGGGACACATGTTGATGTAGAAGAGACATGAAGAAGAGGGGACACATGTTGATGTAGAAGAGACGTGAAGAAGAGGGGACACATGTTGATGTAGAAGAGACGTGAAGAAGAGGGGACACATGTTGATGTAGAATAGACATGAAGAAGAGGGGACACATGTTGATGTAGAAGAGACATGGAGAAGAGGGGACACATGTTGATGTAGAAGAGACATGAAGAAGAGGGGACACATGTTGATGTAGAATAGACATGAAGAAGAGGGGACACATGTTGATGTAGAAGAGACATGAAGAAGAGGGGACACATGTTGATGTAGAAGAGACATGAAGAAGAGGGGACACATGTTGATGTAGAAGAGACATGGAGAAGAGGGGACACATGTTGATGTAGAAGAGACATGAAGAAGAGGGGACACATGTTGATGTAGAAGAGACGTGAAGAAGAGGGGACACATGTTGATGTAGAAGAGACATGAAGAAGAGGGGACACATGTTGATGTAGAAGAGACATGAAGAAGAGGGGACACATGTTGATGTAGAAGAGACATGGAGAAGAGGGGACACAATGTTGATGTAGAAGAGACATGAAGAAGAGGGGACACATGTTGATGTAGAATAGACATGAAGAAGAGGGGACACATGTTGATGTAGAAGAGACATGAAGAAGAGGGGACACATGTTGATGTAGAAGAGACATGAAGAAGAGGGGACACATGTTGATGTAGAAGAGACATGGAGAAGAGGGGACACATGTTGATGTAGAAGAGACATGAAGAAGAGGGGACACATGTTGATGTAGAAGAGACGTGAAGAAGAGGGGACACATGTTGATGTAGAAGAGACGTGAAGAAGAGGGGACACATGTTGATGTAGAAGAGACATGAAGAAGAGGGGACACATGTTGATGTAGAAGAGACATGAAGAAGAGGGGACACATGTTGATGTAGAAGAGACATGAAGAAGAGGGGACACATGTTGATGTAGAAGAGACATGAAGAAGAGGGGACACATGTTGATGTAGAAGAGACATGAAGAAGAGGGGACACATGTTGATGTAGAAGAGACATGAAGAAGAGGGGACACATGTTGATGTAGAAGAGACATGAAGAAGAGGGGACACATGTTGATGTAGAAGAGACATGAAGAAGAGGGGACACATGTTGATGTAGAAGAGACATGAAGAAGAGGGGACACATGTTGACGTAGAAGAGTCTCTTTTCCGTTCATCATGTCACCCGAACATGTCCTGACCCTCAAGAGGATAATAATAATTAGGAATTGGTATAAATTAATACGAACACCTTAATTATTTTGTATTATGACGAAAAAATGCTTCAAAAAAGACTTAAAAAAACACCACGTATTAAAAGATTTTTTTATTCACAATAGAAGTGTAACAAATATAGTTTCTTAAAAAGTCTGCTGCTTATTAATATCATTTTAATCCATAAGATTTTATATAAATGTAATTCGGCTCACCAGCCTCAATGGAATATTTACACTTTTTTTCAATAATAACAACATTAACAACAAAACAGATTTCCCCCACAAAATTAAGATATTGCAAATGAACGCAAAGTAAACCATGTGCAATGGAATGATTATCAGCAATGTTTTGTACAGATACATTTCTGAGGTTCACTCATTCAAACCCTTTGCAGGGCAACGCGGACCATTGTTTACATCCAGATGAGTTCAGTCTTGTTTGCTGAACACTCGGGATTAAAGTAAAGATTTCAGAGTGATATAAATTAGAACACATGTTGGGAGAAGTGGTTCATTTACCGCACAGACTGACTTGAATCAACACGAGAGAAATCACCATATGGAAACGAGCAGATGCCTGATGTCCCACGGTGTGAAGCTTTCATTCGGAAAAATCAAATACATTCTGCGTTTTCTCTGCATTCAGGTCGACGGATCAGTGACAACAACAAGTGTTAAAAATGACTTGTTCAGATTAATCCGCTGACTTCGTGTTTATCCAAATCCATCCGTCTTTCCATCAAACCTTTAAGACTGAATCACAAGTCAAATACTCGCACACAGATACTTTAACACACCATGACGTCCCAAATGAAACCGTTCGTCCATCGAGACCTCTTTGAAAAATAACCACCGTCATACTTTTGAAGACACACACATAACCCCCACCAGTACCATCTCTATGAGAATATACGTTTGATTTGTAATCAGAATTAATAATAATAATCAATTAAACCCAGGCTGCATCAATATCCTTAAATTGCAATAAAGCCTTACAATGAAAGTACTTCTGTCAAAGGAAGATTATGAACTACAATCATTTCCTTCCACTCTTCTTTGTGCAACTAATATTCACTAAATCACCACCAAAAGTACATGTTAACTTTTACTATCCTTATTTGACTTTGCATCCAGGCCATAAAGCCACGTGGTGATATCTTAAGTGTGAATGAAAGAAGAGACAAATATGAACCAAATTAAATCAAAAACACGTGTTGGCTGCTTTACTTCACACGCGAAACTGGCCGGATAAGAAGCCAATAATGGGCCAAAATATAATATTTAAAGTGTCCTTCTAATGGACACTGAGCTGCATTACAGCGCTGTTTTCCACCATCTGCAAAGCCTCACTTTCCTTCATCACTAAACACACATCTCTATGAACCAGACCGTTGTTCATATCTTCTTTACTGTATAATAAACTCTTAAATAGATCTTGTTTATGATATATTGCTGAATATTCCTATTCTCCGTGTTATCCATCACGTTGGGATGCGCCTCGCGCGGCGGGTTTGGATCATTAACAGCTTCTTACAAAACACTTCTCTCCGTCTGCACACACTCTTCGTGCTTTCCGAGATCAATGCACAACAAAAGCACGCAGAAGTGAACACAAGAAGACAAGAAATAAATGCATATAAAATATATACTTCACATTGGATGGTACATTCAGACAGTTCCTATCCTCCCAGGTTCCCATCACTATAAAAGGCAGCATTTCTTAACACCTCTGATCCTCGGAGATTTCACAATGTTAAGAAAAGCCGCACCGACAGGAGCTTTCACGTCTTTGTTTTTGGTAGATACATAATGCATTAAGCTCACAGCGCCCCCTGGTGGTCCGCTCCCCAAAGTCCTATGGTCCCCACGACAGAATAAATTAACACAATCAGCAAAAATCAACCATTACAACACAACATCACATGGATAACAAATGCCTCTAAAGCAACTGGGAAACAGAAACACGGAGTTTGTACAGTGAACAAAATGGAGGGATTCCTCACAGCACTAACTAATACTGGATCCACATGATATGTTCGTACATATTGTTACATTGGGGAATTAATCAGTGTCCATTTCTATGAATACAACCGGGTGGGAAATCAAGTAGGAAACTCAACACATTTTGGATATGCTGGGAAACACACTTTTGAAAACATCTGGGTATTTTTTTTAACTAATACATTTGGGAGAAAACCAGGAGACAAGATGGCAGACTTTTCCTTTACAGCCTAAAGTCCTAAGGTAGTCACTCAGTTTAGTTGAGACAGTTGAAACATTTGTAGGTATTTCAGACAGTCGGGTTAAAGCTGATTTATGGGTATTTTTTATTTCCATTACCTTCTTTTAATGTCATTTCTCCATCAAATAGACACGATAAATGCTCAAATAGATGAATACGTGGATACATTAAACTCAGAAAGTTAGTCTGCATCCATCAGAGGTCAAAAGGCCAAAGAATCCTTAAAAAAAAAAAATGTCATTTTCTATTTCAATTAAGTGACTTTATTTGTGTTTCATGAGCTGAGAATACTCAGTGTTTTGTAATAATGGGACCGTCTGAAAACATATGAGTGGAATACCTTTCCTTAATCCTAACAAATAGACATTGTAATCTCAAGTTCTTGTCGACAGCAGAAGTAAATAAGTGACTGGTACATAATGTTCTCATCTTTCCACACTCCAGTCATCTAACCCCGTCTCACACGGACTGTAGTAGACAGACCTCACCACTAGATGGCAGTAGAGTAAAGGAAATCACTGGGACTTCGACAGGTGTAAAGACGGATGTTAGCCTCTGGAGGAAAACCATACATATTATATGAATCAAATGTAATCCTCAGACGGATATCCACAGGTCTGATCTTCCACTTATCATAAAGGAGCCACGGTGTCACCTCTTGGGCTGGTTTTTAGCCCGTTAGATTAAATATCCAATTCAAAAGCAGGAATGATCCTCATCAGGCAGCGGGACTTTACCTAAAGCTCCGGGACTGTTTAAAGCGGGTCGTACTGCTACTCGTTCTCCTCAGTGAAGGCACTAGATCGAACACTAACTGGAATTGTATCTGGCTGCAGCTCTGAGAGGCAGCAGCAGGAGTCCTCACGGAACAACAGACATGCATGATGAAAATGTACAAACAAATGAGGATGAAGGGAACAAAAAAAAAGTCAACGTCACAATGGTAAAGCTGCTGGAATCAGTATGGCTTCTTGTGTGTGTGTGTGAAAGTGTGTGACATAAGTCGAGTGTCTGCGTCCCCTCATAGAGGAGAGAAGATCCTACAGGCTGCTCTACACTGGAGCACGGAGAAGGGAAGAGGAGGAAGGGTTTGACTGATACTCAGGTTTGTTCATGAACGTGATTGATCAGAGTCCTCATCGCTAGAGACGTGTTGGTTCTAAAAATGCAAGTTTTTTATGCATTTTAATGTTATTTTTGATTAATTGAATGAAAGCAATATTTGCAGAAGCTGTTTGTGGAAATTCTAAATCAAATGTCCTCGATTCAATGACTTTAATCCAACAATAATATTGGGAGTGAACATTTTTGATTGATTTAGGACATAGTATATAAATAACTTAATGTCCATTTACAGATGTGTTAAATCGCCTAATGCGTGATCGTCCTCCGTGACAGCGGAGCAACCGACATGTGGTCGACAGCTCCTCAAAGGTGGACAGAGGTGAGATGTATTTCTTCCATTTGGTCGTACAACACTATAAGACTCTTTTGAAACCCTGTCTTCATTGGCAATGAGCTTATTTTCAAGATAGCAAGAAATAAAATCCTGCAAACAAGAATGAAAGGAAAGATTATTTACTCGTGGATTTGAGAAACCAGTATCAGTCAAACCCCAGAAACATCAGTGCAAATAGGGAGAAAAGGAAATCAATCCTGGATGCACAAAGCCAGATAAAGACACAGATGAGCAGGAGAAGGAGAGCGTCGTGGAGACGTCGGGGGGGAAAGTGAATCAGTGGCAGGCAGAGAGCTGGCGTCGCACCAACACCCCGAGAGGAAGCAGTCGGGTGGAGACGGAGCAGGAAGCAGAGGAGCTCTGGTTGTGCTGCGTCTTTCCGTCACTCCCACAGAGACAACCGCACGGTTTTGTAAAAGCAGGGAAGCCGGTTCCTATTGTGATAATAAAGCCGGAGAAAAGTCCACGTCCTCTAAAGTCCGCCTCTCTAATCCTCAGTGCAGAGCTGCAGTCTCTCTGGCGCCCAAAGCTCAGGTCCGAAACATCCACAAGAGGTCTCTCCCCTTCTCACACAAAACAGAAGCTGAAGCTACGCACAACAAAATCACTGACGGCTAACGGCGTCCCTCTGGATGAGACATCAACTGCCGCTCGATGACATCTTCAGAGAGTCCTTTTACACTGCGGGAGCATTGCAACCCGTCTGATGATGGCACTGCATTATGTGGAGTAATTACTCGGCAGTAAATGTCAGTTCAAGAAAAAAAGAAAAACTGGATTCGACAGCAAGAATTCACGATTTGAATTCTGGGTTTGATCCCGTTAGAAATGAGTTGAGGAACCCCATCGGAGAGGCTTCTGTAGCTCCGCGAGGCGAAGTGTACAGCGCAGGAGGCTCAGGGGACAGGATCAGAGGGTCTTTCGTGAACGACGAGGTCGTCTCTACTCCACCTCGTTGGGGATGTCTGTTTTGTCCTTCTTGATGACGGGCAGAGGGTGAGCCTCGGTGTTGAACACCCAGTGGTCGAAGGCGAGGTGGTCGTCATCGGAGAAGAGCAGGTAGAGATACCTGAGGGAAGGAGAGAGAGACGATTTAATACAGCTTGGAGTAATAGGGCATCAGCAGGATCACAGCTCGGGGTGTAATGAGTGGGAGAGCATGTTCAGATCAACTTTAACGATTAAGAATAGGTGGATATGGGAAGCAAGAGCCCTTTTTGAACCACCTTACATACCCTTTAGCACAGGGGTATCGAACTCAATTTCATCGCGGGCCACATTCGCATAAAGGTTGCACTCAAAGGGCCGGTTGCAACTATATAAATATATAAAATAATGCATTTTAATACATGATTGCCTCTGAATTAGATTATTATCCGAGAGGATAATAACTTAGTAATTAACTTTGTCTGAAAGCAGTCTCTTCAGTGCGCATGTCACAAAAGGAGATGCATTGTGGGACATGTAGTTTATGGGCAACCTGCTTCTGTAAAGTGGCATGTGACCGTATAATAAACGTATTATATTCTTTGCCAGCTCTTGCAGGGCCACATGAAATGAAGTCGCAGGCCGGATTTGGCCCCCGGGCCTTGAGTTTGACACCCCTGCTTTAGCATGTAGGAAATACTTACTACTTTTTGCATTTGCACCAGTCAAATGTGGCACTACGACCATGTGCAAGGTAAAGAGACATCAACAATTGACTGCTTTTTGTTGTTGTCTTGTCGCAGTCCTTTTTGTTGTTGTTTTTGTTTTATTTAGTCTTTGTTTTGCTTTTAGTTTTCTGTCCTGTCGGACTTGAATCATAATGTTGTCACCCTACTTGTCTGCTAACTGCTATTGTGCTGTCTCTCTGGCTGTTTGTGTACAAACAACAACAAAACATGGTTAAACCGTACACCCCAGCACGTGCACTTCGCTCTGCATCAGCCAAACGACTCGCTGCAGCCTCGCTGCGAGGGGGAGCCAAGTTCCCATCAGCAGAAACACGTGGGTTTGCTGTCCTGGCTCCAAGATGGTGGAATGAGCTCCCATTGACATCAGGACAGCAGAAAGCTTACACACCTTCCAGACTGAAAACTCATCTCTTTCGACTCCACTTCGAGCGATAGAATTACTAACAAAGAACTGCTAACAGAGCACTTATATACTAATAAAGGACTGGCTTATCTAAAGCCAGTTGAGCAGCACTTGAAATGTGTGGCTCTATGAAACCTGATGTTCTTATATGATTCTGTTTTCTTCAAGGTTGTGTCTTCCTGGTCGAATGTACTTATTGTAAGTCGCTTTGGATAAAAGCGTCAGCTAAATGCAATGTAATGAAATAATGTAATGTAAAAATCAATAGGCAGAACAACTATAAGACTGGCATTTTGGGAGAAGGACATGACCAAATATTAGAAAAAAAACCATGCAAGCTGGATATTTACGTCTCTGAATTGTGTACAAATCCTTCATTACAGTACTCCTGTCGCAGTAACGTCTTTAAAGGATTATTTTCACTGGGTTTTCCATTAACAAAGATTTAATTGAATATTACTAAAGCTGAATATACTATTGGACAACTGAGAAAACTACATCCAAAGATGTTGAAATGCAGGTGAAAAGTGGATTTTTTATTTCTGTTCGAACTATAGCTGTATCTGCTCTAAGATATGTCACATCCAGAACAGATAATACATCAGTCTATTTATAATTCCAATAACTTGTATATAGACTCGTATTGCACTATTTCTCTTTACTTTTAATATAATATACTTTAATATTGTCTGCTTATCCGTATTACTGTTGCATTGTTGGAGAAGCCTGTGACCTAATTACTCTGTAGATGTCAGTTCGACACTAAAGAACCTTGAACCTTGAGCACTGAGATAAAAACTGTTTACATGAGGGGGAAAGTTTGGAGACTTGTTTGGCATCCGTTTACTGTTCTGTATCGGAGATATCTCTAGATAATAGTTTGAGTTTATCTTTTGCAATATTTATAGGCAGTCCGGCCAGACCACAAATAGCAAACAGATGTGGAGCGGAGGAAGACGGACGGCTCCGACCGCTTTACGAAACTTCAAGTGATGACATTCTGCGGACCGATGCCATCAGATGTTATGAAGCAACTCTGGGATAACAAAAGAGGACTGTGAAAGTACGTGAGAGACGTTTGGGGGCTGCGGTGATTTCATCACGAAGATTAAGAGAAAGGGAGTTCAATAGGAAGAAAGGAAATGTAGTTTAAAGGGAATTTTTAGAGATGATTCAGATAAAAGGACACTAAGTAAAGTAAAGTAAGAAAAGTAACTACCGTACTTTTCGGACTATAAGCCGCGACTTTCCCCCCATTTTTTCTGTACAGCTAACGGCCACTAGGGAACCTCCTAAATCTATGGATTTTACAGGTACAATTAACCACCTTTAACTCTACGGGCTCTATGACCGGTCCCCGCCCGCCACCTTTAAGCGGCGGGCTCCAGCAGAGAAGGGTCTAGCTGCGGCCGCGGCCAGTACACGGCGGTACACGATGGTACACGACACGCCCACCAGACACGACACTACGGTGGCTGAGAAGGGTCTAGCTGCGGCCGCGGACAGTGGAGGTTGAACCAAGCCCCCAGGAGTGCGCCGGAGTCTTGTGGCCAAACGGCGGTACTACACTTCTTTGTGGTCTAACTCGTTGGATAATTTTTTTTAAACTAAATAAACTACCCAGTGTGAACGTTCCCGGGTCGCAGTTCTCTTCCCTCCCTTCAATCTAACCCTTCCCTTCCCCCCATCCTAACCCTAACCACTCCCTACCTTTTTACCTAATCCTAATCTTCCTTCCTCCCTCCTAAACCCCAAAACCTCTCCTACTGTAAGAAATTAAAATCAATGTTTATACTACATGGGCTGTATGATGTACATCTCGTCAATTCGCTTTTAACGGTGGTGCCTCTCAGCCACCGTAGTGTCGTGTCAGGTGGGCGTGTCGTGTACCATCGTGGACCGCCGTGTACTGGCCGCAGCTAGACCCTATTGGCCTCCAGCAGGAAAAGCTGGAGGCCGGGAAAGAGTGAGACAGGTCGCGCGCCAAAGTAAAAGTGGAACCGAGAGACAGAACGAGAGCAAGACAGACGGACAATGTAGCTGCTGCGGCTTATATGCAGGTTATAGTCCGAAAAGTACGGTAAGTACATTTACTCAAGAACTGTGCTTACTAAGTACATATTTGAAGTACTATTACTCTACCTCATACTTCTACTCCTTTATCATTTGGAATCATATATTGTACTCTTGACAACCTTAGTTACTAAATACATCATATTACTAAGCCAAATATAACTTATACATCCGGATGTACTTGAATGCATCATTGAGTATCTCCATCTTTCCCAGCGGCAAAATGATCACATGAATGCATCACTAGAAAATGACTACTAGTATATTTCAACGTTTTGTGTACTTGTACTTAAAGAGGCCCTCGTATAGTCATTTCCAGGTTCACATTTGTATGTCGTGCCTCTACTGTGACATGGTTACACACTTTAAATGCTCAGAAAGTGATTTTCTCATATCTCTACACTGTTGTAATACTACTCCTACTAAGATAACAGCTGTATAACAAGTGATATTATTATTATTAATAATGTGCTATGATAACGTATCTTCCCCCGCGATGTTTGCACTACTAAAAACTGTTAATATTTACATTGATGATGTGACCGTCCATGTTTCCCGTAGATATGTAATTGCTATTCTTACTGCACTGTTAGTGTACAGTTTTCCTCCTCCTCCTCCTCCTCCTCCTCCTCCTCCTCCTCCTCCTCCTCCTCCTCCTCCTCCTCCTCCTCCTCCTCCTCCTCCTCCTCCTCCTCCTCCTCCTCCTCCTCCTCCTCCTCCTCAGCTCACTACAACTGACGACTCGCTTGTCTTTCTAGCCGTCAACCTGCAAACCAATCCTGTTCCTCCACAAAGAGGAGGTGAGTGATTGAAGTGTGGAGTGTCCTTGGAGGGAAGACGGATCCTGGAAGTGACTCAACAACAACCCGAGTAACATTAGAGGATTGGACGTATGGGCGTGTGCTAAATGGGATTGATGTGTTCAGGTCCGTCCGGGACGTCGTGCAGGAGACTCCATGGTGTTGCTGTCCATGCTGCTGGTCGCTCCGACGCTTCTCTAGTTATCTGTTCGACGCTAACGAGACGTTTTTTTTTGTGCTGCCTCCCTCTGGAAAAACATATTTCATCACGGCTATAAAATTATTCATATCCCACTTTGACTTTTCTTTATGTGCAGACACCGATCAAGAGAAGAAATACACTCTGATCTGTTTGTCACAGCGTGGAGGACCTGCGCGGTGTGTGTGTGTGAGTGAGTGTGTGTGTGAGTGTGTGTGTGTGGTGTAATCAGGAGTAGAGGTGACGCTTGTTAAAATGGACTGCATATATAAAAAAGTGGATTGGAAGGCACCTCGCCCCCAGAAGGCTCTGTTAGGCTAACCTTGACTTCCTGTCAGCAGCTGTCTGGCATGTGTGTGTGTGTGTGTGTGTGTGTGTGTGTGTGTGTGAGAGGAGGACATTAAAGTGGGAGGGAGAGATGGGGGATGCAGGAGAGGCCATAAACATTTCGATTGGAGTACAAAACAACAGAGAGGGTTTTACATTTAGAGGAAGAGTTCAGGAGCTTTACTGTTGAAATAAAACAGATTAAATACGATAAGAAGTATACGAAGTAACCTTTAAACTGTGGAGCTTAATTTATATTAACATACTAGTAACAACACTAACTAACCCTGGTTTGTGTTATAAGATGGGTTTAATAACAGGTGGGTTAAGGTGAGATCAGAAATTAAATAAACCAATAACATAAAGTAAAATAAAATAATAAATAAGTAAAATTAAAGTTAAAATTATCAAGAATAAAATAAATAAATACAAAATAATCAAAAATAAATTAAAACATAGATAAATAAAAAAGGTAGAATTTCAAATATCCATATACATGTTTATGTTTATCCATATACATGTTTATCCATATACATGTTTATCCATATACATGTTTATGTTTATCCATATACATGTTTATCCATATACATGTTTATGTTTATCCATATACATGTTTATCCATATACATGTTTATGTTTATCCATATACATGTTTATCCATATACATGTTTATCCATATACATGTTTATCCATATACATGTTTATGTTTATCCATATACATGTTTATCCATATACATGTTTATGTTTATCCATATACATGTTTATCCATATACATGTTTATCCATATACATGTTTATCCATATACATGTTTATCCATATACATGTTTATGTTTATCCATATACATGTTTATCCATATACATGTTTATCCATATACATGTTTATGTTTATCCATATACATGTTTATGTTTATCCATATACATGTTTATGTTTATCCATATACATGTTTATCCATATACATGTTTATCCATATACATGTTTATGTTTATCCATATACATGTTTATCCATATACATGTTTATCCATATACATGTTTATCCATATACATGTTTATCCATATACATGTTTATGTTTATCCATATACATGTTTATCCATATACATGTTTATGTTTATCCATATACATGTTTATCCATATACATGTTTATCCATATACATGTTTATCCATATACATGTTTATGTTTATCCATATACATGTTTATCCATATACATGTTTATGTTTATCCATATACATGTTTATCCATATACATGTTTATGTTTATCCATATACATGTTTATCCATATACATGTTTATCCATATACATGTTTATGTTTATCCATATACATGTTTATCCATATACATGTTTATCCATATACATGTTTATTACTATTATTACAACTATTTATTATTACCATAGTGTAGCACATTACAGTTTAATCTTTTAACTGTGAAACAAACATGTTTTTTGAAATACCACTAAACCCCCCCCCCACACACACACACACACACACACAGAGTGAATGTACACACACTGGTTTCACAGTCCCACGCTTGTTAAACGGTGGTTGTGATGTTCCTGCAGGGTTTAAAGCAGACTGTCTCCTGATCGCAGTTGGATCCGAGAGAGGAGCCCTATTAGCCAGCAGACATCACACTGTGCGGGTGACACACACACACACACACACACACACACACACACACACACACACACACACACACACACACACACACACACACACACACACACACACACACACACACACACACACACACACACACACACACACACACAACACACACACACACACACACACACACACACACACACACACACACACACACACACACACACACACACACACACACACACACACACACACACACACACACACACACACACACACACACACACACACACACACACACACACACACACACACACACACACACACAAAAATAAAATAAAATCAGGCTCTCTTAGGGGGCCGTGAGGAGTAGAAGCTGCCTGTGGTGTTCGGGGCAATGGGGGGGTGTACAGTCTCTCTTTCTCTACTATGTAACGCTCATGCAGGCAAAGACTTGGCTCTGCAGTGTGTGTGCAGTGTGTGTGCAGTGTGTGTGTGCAGTGTGTGTGGATGTCACATCTCATATGCTCAAAGCTACAGTGTCGAAATGGGAATGACATTCTTCTGACCTGAGCTCCTCCAGCAATGCAATGTATAATAAAATACAAAATAAAAAGTAGTGCAAAAAGTCGATACACATGCCAGTAGAATATGGAATATGTACAAGAACAGAATATGAAATAAAAGAATGTAAATGAAGACAACATTAAAAGCGGTTTATTGCGGTGATAACTATTTATATAAATTAGTAGATTGCAAGATGACAACGGGAATGTTTATCGGGGCACTTAGCAGAGCTCAGGTGGCTTTGCCCCTCCTTAAAGTGCAATCACAGCACAATCATAGTGAAGGAGTGTGTGTGTGTGTGTGTGTGTGTGTGTGTGTGTGTGTGTGTGTGTGTGTGTGTCTTACTTGAGTGTCTCTGCTAAGAAGAAGCTCTGCTGCACGTCGTCGTGGTTTGGAGTCGAGGCGTAGACGTCTCTGACGCCGCTGTAGCCTCCCTCCACCCGGCAGTGCTGCTCCAGAGCCTGGTGGGAAATACAGACATCAGTGACCAGAAACATCCTTCATTAGAAGTGTTGGGAAATCCTGAACGTCCTCTTCCAACATGAGAGCAACGTGATAACAAAGGTATCCCGACTGTCGCTGTGAACATGACAGGATGTGTGATGACCTGGAAGAGCATCAGGACTGTTTGAGGCAGATGAGCTATGTGATTAACATGATGACTCAGCCTCTATGGAGAGAGGCATCAAGCATGCTCATTTCTGACGTGGAGCTAATCTGAAGTAAACATTGAATACTGCTTTCTATTCCTCCATCTTGTGACTGTGTAACTCCCTCTCTTGGATATCAGCATGTGAAGGACACTGCCCAGGAACTAGTGGATGCTCTGTATGTGATGACTGCTTCCATTCCTGATGTTGAAGCTGAAGCCGGGGACGAGGGATTATTAACATTTTGGGATTTTAAGAAAAAGTCAACATTTTGAGAAAAAGTCATAATTTTGAGATTTTCTGAAAAAAGACAACATTTTGAGAAAAAAATCAGTATTGTACATGACAGGATACAGTACTGTGTAACTCCCTCTCTTGGGCAATTTGGGGTGAAGTGTCTTGCCCAGGGGCACAACGACATGCTAACTGCAGTGGGGTTTGAACCCGTGACCCCAACACCAAGGCTCTATCCACTGCGCCACACGCCTCCCTTCAGGAACCAGTTGATGCTCTGTATGTGAAGACTACTTCCCTTCTTGAGAGGATCATAAATACATGGATCCTGATTATTGGAGCTCAAGCCGGCGACGAGTGAGATTTTCTCTTCCTGATTTGCATTTTCAAGAGCTTGTGACAAAAACGGATCTGAAATGTCTTTTATTAAATGAACACGCAAACTGCTGAATATAAGATCATGTATTCACAAACGTACCTGGACCGCCTCCCAGCCCCACTCCCTGTATTTGGGGTCGTGTGTGAACCTCCACATGTACATGTAGGTCTCGATGACCTCGGGGCGGAGGATGAAGTATTTCTCGTTCTGCCGGGTGGCGATGGCCTCGACCCCGCCGTCGAAACGAAACGCCTCCGGACCCAGCTTCAGAGCTAGAGGGGGGGGGGGGGTGATTTACACAAGAGGAGGTTTTAGGTTCATACAGCCTTGAAGAAGATTGAATTGTGACTGATATTCTTTCTCTTGACTTTATATGACTTAGATTTATCCACATGTCGACTCGAGTCTTGTCAATGTTGACTTTAAAATAATATGCTATTCAATTGTTGGCAGCCCTTCAGGACTGCCTTTAAACATTGCGTCTCATAATCGGATTTAAAATACAGCAATTTATTACATTTTGTCAAATAAAAGACTCTTTGAAAGAACACTTAATGAATTTTTGAAATGAGATACACGCCTAAAGCCAGTATTGAGACACACATTTGGTACCCAGTAATTTAATTTGATACAGCAACTGTGGCTCTTGACATTTATATTACTCTTTTAAAAACTAGACAAAAGCGCCCTTTTTTCTAGTTTGACAGAAATGATCGAAAAAAGCCATAAAACACTAACGTGCAAACTTCCATCTGCGGCTACATAATCAAAAGCAGCTATAGAAGATATTGAAGTGTATATAGGTATATACATATTTTTATGTGTATGTTTGTATTCGGGATTGTGGGAAACGGTATTTCGATCTCTCTGTCTGTACACACAAACTGAAAGATTGACAATAAAATTGACTTTGATAATCGAGTCATTTAGTACGAGTCATTAATATGAAGTATTTATTTAGCCAGCAGTATATGAAGTAGTTTAAATTAAACCAAACCTAAAAATAGTGACGCTTACAGATTATCACTAATTATTAGGGGTGTAACGGTTCACAAACATTTCGGTTCGGTACGTACCTCGGTTTTTAGGTCACGGTTCGGTTCGGTACGTTTTCGGTACAGCAGAAAAAATTATCACAAAACATTAAATATTTTTTTTTAATTATTATTAAACTGTGAATAATGTATTCACTCAAATAAATGCAAAATATAATAAAATAAACATTAAGGTGCAGCTTTTCGATAAACTGAAATAATCTGTATTTGAACTGTACTGTACTAGTACCTAAGCAGCCAGTTTGACATCAGGACTTGCTCGTCATTGTATTTTCATGTTTTTTTAAAGAAAGATGAACTTGTCCACATTGCTTGCTGAAAGGGCAGATCAGCTGGCACTAGCAATGTCTCCTGCTGTGGAGAACACCCTCTCTAGGGACAGAGGTAGCAGATACAGCCAGGTAGCGCTTTGCTACCATGGCAACATAAGGATATTTGCCGTTTGTAATAGCTTTGGCTCGGTCTGAAGTTTTTGCGAGTGGTGGAGGCTAAATGCTAGCGGGAGTTGGGTTTGCACTTCAGTCTTTTGGTACCGGTGATATTCACGTTCGGGTGATGCCTTTTCAAATGAGTGTGCAAGTTTGATGTATTGCCAGCCGCGTAACCAATTTTAGTTGAACAATGCCGACAAACAGCTTTGGTTCGGTCCACCTGTCTTTGTCCGTCATCCTTGTTCGTAACTGCGAAACCAAAATGTTCCCAAACCGGACACTTCAATGATGCTGGAGGATTTTCGAGCTCAACTTTATCTGCGTTCGCCATTTCGACAGTTCCTCAAATTACTGACTACATTTGAACGCATCCCTCTGACCAGCTCGTCCAATGAAAGGACTTGCTCGCTCTATGTGTTGAACACAATGGGAGCAAATTACTCTGAATGCTGCGACGCAGCACCTGAGATTACTTCCAAGAAGTTGTTCACGTTCTCAATTTTTTACGTTTAACGTTATATGCGTTCGGTACACTTCGGTACACACATGTACCGAACCGAAGGGCCCGTACCGAATAATTTCGGTACGGGTACGTGTACCGTTACACCCCTACTAATTATCATAATGTTTACTTTTACTTTTGGTACTTCAAGTGTCTTTTCTTTTGACTCTGATCTTGAAACCAGAGTGGCCAATTAAATGAAAGACATAAATATTGTTGTTGTTCATCATCATCATCATCATCATCATCATCATCATCATCATCATCATCATCATCATCATCATCATCATCATCATCATCATCATATTGAGAGCATACTTACAGGTTCTGGCGTAGGACTCGTGGCAGGTGCGCGCGATCTCGGCGGCCTGCTCCATCTGGTGGCCCGTCTTGTCGCTGGGCGCTCCGTCGGCTCCCAGAGCGATCATCCCGCCGGCGAAACACGTCAGGTGACCCATCTTGTGCTCCAGCAGCCCCCCCTTCCACTCCGCGATGTAGGTCAGCCCGCCGCTCGACTTCCTCATCAGGTTAATTTCTATCGCCTGGAAGACAGACAGCGAGGAAGAGCTTGAATTCGTTTTTCAATTTCAAAACTTAAAGGTCCCCTATCATACTGTTTTTCATCAATATATTACAGCTCTCAGATATATACAGAGCCTGTCTCTGATTGGCTGAACACCAAACAGATCATTGCAGCATTACCCATAATCCCCTCTGTTTCAGCCCTGTTTCCAAAGTGCTGATTCTCTGTCTGTCACTTCAGATGAAAATAAGGAGCCCCTCCCCACGCCCCTCTGAGAGAGATTTGGTTACAAAGAACTCAATGGAGCTCTAGGAGGAGTTTCAGGTGATAAGGAGGGGGGGGGTTACCTTGGTTGCTGATTGGCTAATGGTTACCAAGCCAAGACATCGTTATGACATCATAAAGTGGCCAAAATCTGATCGGCTCGTTTTCAGACAGGTTTTTATAGAAATGGATCAAAAAGAGAGAAAATCTTTGTTCCTGAAACTTTCAGAGTCTCTTTCCACAGAGGGGACACATGTTGATGTAGAAGAGACATGGAGAAGAGGGGACACATGTTGATGTAGAAGAGACATGAAGAAGAGGGGACACATGTTGATGTAGAAGAGACATGGAGAAGAGGGGACACATGGTGATGTAGAAGAGGGGACACATGTTGATGTAGAAGAGACATGGAGAAGAGGGGACACATGTTGATGTAGAAGAGACATGAAGAAGAGGGGACACATGTTGATGTAGAAGAGACATGAAGAAGAGGGGACACATGTTGATGTAGAAGAGACATGAAGAAGAGGGGACACATGTTGATGTAGAAGAGACATGAAGAAGAGGGGACACATGTTGATGTAGAAGAGACATGAAGAAGAGGGGACACATGTTGATGTATAAGAGACATGAAGAAGAGGGGACACATGTTGATGTAGAAGAGACATGAAGAAGAGGGGACACATGTTGATGTAGAAGAGACATGAAGAAGAGGGGACACATGTTGAAGTAGAAGAGACATGAAGAAGAGGGGACACATGTTGATGTAGAAGAGACATGAAGAAGAGGGGACACATGTTGATGTAGAAGAGACATGGAGAAGAGGGGACACATGTTGATGTAGAAGAGACATGGAGAAGAGGGGACACATGTTGAAGTAGAAGAGACATGAAGAAGAGGGGACACATGTTGAAGTAGAAGAAACATGAAGAAGAGGGGACACATGTTGATGTAGAAGAGACATGAAGAAGAGGGGACACATGTTGAAGTAGAAGAGACATGAAGAAGAGGGGACACATGTTGATGTTGAAGAGACCTGAAGAAGAGGGGACACATGTTGATGTAGAAAAGACATGAAGAAGAGGGGACACATGTTGATGTAGAAAAGACATGAAGAAGAGGGGACACATGTTGATGTAGAAGAGACATGAAGAAGAGGGGACACATGTTGATGTAGAAGAGACATGAAGACGAGGGGACACATGTTGATGTAGAAGAGACATGAAGAAGAGGGGACACATGTTGATGTAGAAGAGACATGAAGAAGTGGATTTTGCATGATAGGTGACCTTTAAGAGTTGTGTTTGTACGTTCAACACAACACATGCTAGCTTTTCTTAGCATCGTCAAACATGTTGATGTAGAAGAGACATGAAGAAGAGGGGACACATGTTGATGTAGAAGAGACATGAAGAAGAGGGGATAATCCGCGTATAATCCTTGGACATCGAGGGGGGATACAGGGTAAAGTGTCCCCGGCATGGTTAACTCTGCGTTTCAGTCTCCATGTAATAAACATGTCCCCCAGAGAAACAGAGAACCAATCGGTGAGTCAGCTCTCTCCAGCTGAGCCCCGACGCTTGTCACCATAACTTAATCAGACAATTTATTTAAGCAGAGTAACAGCTCTTCACTTTCATCCGCTCCCCGTCTTCGTTTTCTTGTATGGAAATGTGTCTCATCACGACGTGAGCAGAGATGAAACACTGACTGTTAGAGAATGTTAGCACAGCAGTGGTCCGAGTGACAGATTGGCTCAACATTAGTCCGACTGAGCCCCATGTAGTCGAACACCATGGTAGTGCTGCGGGAAATATCTACGGTGCTAACATGGACAGAGCACTTTTCTATCTGTGAAGCTCTCGTGTTTGTTGTCCATTATTATCATGCAGCCATTCATTATGACTCAGAGGGGGCATGAGGGACACACAACCCCGTGGAGGAAGTCCATGCAGCTCACCATCTGCAAACACGTTCACACTTCGATGCTATCCATTCAATGAGAACAGCTTAAAGGTCCCCTAGTATACTGCTTTTCATCAATATATTATTTTATTATTAAACCAGATCATCGACCTCTTTTTCAAGGAAGACCTGAGATATATACAGAAGGGGGGGGGGGGGGGTAAATCAGCAGCGAACCGCTTCAACACGTGGATTTCGTTTTTTTCACGCCCTTCATTTTGTTATTCTACAGTATCTCGGGGTCTTGTTCTCGAGTGAGGGAACAATGGAGCGTGAGATGGGCCGGAGAATCGGAGCAGCGGGAGCGGTACTGCAGTCGCTTTACCGCACCGTGTGACGAAAAGGGAGCTGAGCCAGAAGGCAAAGCTCTCTGTCTCCCGGGCCGTGTTCGTTCCTACCCTCACCTATGGTCATGAAGGATGGGTCATGACCCAAAGAACGAGATCGCGGATACAAGCGGCCGAGATGGGTTTTCTCCGCCGGGTGGCTGGCGTCTCCCTTAGGGATAAGGTGAGAAGTTCGGTCATCAGGGAGGGACTCGGAGTTGAGCCGCTCCTCCTTCGGCGTCGAAAGGAGCCAGTTGAGGTGGTTCGGGCACCTAGTTAGGATGCCACCTGGGCGCCTCCCTAGGGAGGTGTTCCAGGCACGTCCAGCTGGGAAGAGACCAAGGGGTAGACCTAGGACCAGGTGGAGGGATTATATCTCTTCGCTGGCCTGGGAGCGCCTTGGGACCCCCCAGTCAGAGCTGGTTGATGAGGGAAAGGAACGTCTGGGGCTCTCTGCTGGAACTGCTACCCCCGCGACCCGACCACGGATAAGCGGGAGAAGATGGATGGATGCTTTTATTTTGAAGGAGAGTTAGCGCTGTTGACAGGAAGTTGTTGTTGCTATGGAAACAACGTGACGGAGATTAACGGAGAAAAAGCAATATCTACATATAAAGACGGAGAAAGAAAACGATGATCTCTGTATAATGTGTGCTACAAATTAGCAGGTATGGAAGTATTCTTGGTGTGTTATCGTATTGTGAGCACAATCTGTTCCTACAGTGGTCTCCGCTATCTCCCACTCATGTGCAACTTCAGGAAATTGGTGCATGCTTGAGCAAAGTACCTTTCCTCTGTTTTCAACAAAAGAACGAGTGAAGTTGTTGCTTTACATCGAGCTATATCTGCAGTCAGTGCTAGACTTTTTCACAGCCATGCAATTCATGGGTACAATCCCACTGAAGCTATGGAAAGAAGTCTGGGTCGAACTTGGTGATGTGATTAATTAGCGTTTCTATATGAATCATGAGGATACATGTGCGAATGTTCAGCCTTAGTTCTAACATATGGATACGTTGATGTTGTTATTGCGATACTACAATGTAGCATGACTCTGAGTGATAGAAGTGCAACAGATTGGAAATCACAGCCCTCAGAGATCAGTGCTTAACATGATGTGACGATCGGGAGAGAAAAGGTGCTTAACAGCCTTCACAGATGGTGCGTTTAAGGACCGGCAGACAACTGACAAATGTCTGTTTTAGTCGGACAATTACCGCTAAAGGGTAAAAACCGCATGAACAGAAGATGTTATTGGTTTGTGGAACATGGCAAAACAGACGACGGTTTAGAGTGAGTTGAAAAAGACAAAAAACCTGTCACATATTTTACAAGATGTGATAAAATAATCAGAAAATTGAGTAATGAATAATACAATGAGATGGAGAACATCCTGTCACTGATTCTGTTCCAGTACAGTTTCAGTCCTTCAAACACATTACATATTGTCCTAATATGTTCAGCCTTCACATGCTAGAAACACAATAAGAACTAGAACAGGTTGGGCTCTCTTTGTCGAAAAGTAATGGTGATTAAAAGTCTAGGGATACACGTAGTGATTACGTTTGGACTATGAAATGTTAAAGGTGGGGTAGGTAAGTTTGAGAAACCGGCTCGAGATCGCTAGAATTTGAAAGTACGCGACCGGAGAAAATCTGCCACTTCCTTCCTTCCTTCCCTAGGCCATCCAGTTACTTTAGCCGAGCCGGCTCAGATGATTGGTCGAGCTTTTTACAGCGCCACGGCTTCCACAGATGACTTTTTTTATGGATTTTTTGTCAAAGCACTTCAGATATTCATTGCTATCGGGATGTTAAGAGCATTCCATGGAATATAACAACAAGTGTATCTCGAGCCGGTTTCTCAAACTTACCTACCCCACCTTTAAATGAAAAATATTCCATCTCTAAAGTGACGTCAAAGGTCCTATTTTTTCAGAAAAACAGCTCAAACCAAAGGAAAGGGGGCAAGTCCTCACAAATTATAGGCTGGAGGAAGATAATAATTGGCATTTTGGATAGACACAATTACTCAAATGATGAATCGATAATCAAAGTATATGATTTATTATTGTGCAGATGGGTTCATTTTCGCAGGGGAACGAAGAATAATTCCACCTGCAGTTTAATCCTCGAAGAGTCAAAGTCACCTCAACCCTGATTGAAGAGATTACATCTGTGTACGTGATGGCAGCAGCGTACGTGTGTGTGTGTGTGTGTGTGTGTGTGTGTGTGTGTGTGTGTGTGTGTGTGTGTGTGTGTGTGTTACCTGCAGGGCATCATAATACATCTTCTTTGCTTCGTCGTCAGTCTTGTCAGACATCAGCCAGGCCTTGAGCAGGTACTCATAGAAACTGTCACCAAGGCCACCCACCGACACGTGATCTGCAACACACACACAAACAGACATTAAAACACACACACTTAAATACACACAGGCCTCCTACATGCGAGCTGTTTAAGAACACAAGTGTTGGCTCATCCCTAGATCATCATTACGCCCCTTGAAGCACTTTGGGATTACTTTTAGCAATGAATAAAAATACAATTTATTATTAAAGGTATCATCATCATCTGGTTTCAATATTAATATCTTTATGACTAATTGATACCTACTACATAACTGTATATTATACATATGTATGCTCACATTGTTACATTTGTATTTATGTATTGTATTACTTTGAACCTCATGTTGTTATTTTATCTAATTTTATTATATTTTTTAATTACATTTTTTATTTAATGGTATGTTATATTTTATTTTATTCTCAAATGGAGCAACTGCCATGAAACTAAATTCTTCCCCTCGATGGCAAGGGTGAGATACATGTGTGCGATATTAACAACCTGTGATTTATTGCAGCATTATGTGTGTGTGTGTGTGTTGACATCTATATTTAACCGTTAGAGCCAATAGAATCGAGGGGAAGTTCCTAAAATCCATCTAAACATTACCCATTGGTGAATGAGTGATGCGCAGCCAGAATGCCCCGTAACCGGAAGCTGCGATACACCCTGGTGGCTATCATTAGCAGCGCGCGCGTGTGTGTGTGTGTGTTAGGGCTGTGCATCTTCTAGCCACGGTCTTCTGTTAAAGGACACTGAATGTCCTGAATGAGGCATCACACACAGGACTTGAGTCTGAACACAGCAGACAACAGGAGTATTTACAACAGCATATACAAACAAAAATACTGCATGTGGGTGCTCACTTACATTCTCTGTCTTACTGTTACATAAATCCCATGAATGTATGAGATTAAATTAGCTTCATTATATCTCAGTGATTAAGTGAATAACAACGTTTCTATCGGGTCACTATCAGCCTGTCACTCATTATTTTCAGGGAGGGGGCGGGGCTTGGAGGAACGGAGAGGAGACGGTGATCGCGGAAGCTTTTTTCCTCCTGCCTTCACAAACTTTACACACGTATATATCGTCTGCAAATTGCTAAAGGACATTCATACTTTGCAATCCAAGACTTAATTAAATCCACCAAAAACCTGACATGATTGTAACGCGATTATTTTTGAAAAACATAAATCCCTCCCTGTGTCTCTGAGCCGCAGCGACACGGAGTGATTCAGAGCGGGTCCTGCTGTTGTCGGTTCTGGACTGGTGTTCTTGTGTTGGTGGATAAAGCAGACTGCTCCGTGTTGCTGTGCCGCTGTCACGTCTGTTCCCTGATCTCTGCGTCACCGACCGATTTGATATTAAAGTGACAGAAAAAACGTTATAGTAAAGCCGCGGCCGGAAAATCAGGAAGCAACGTTACTACTTTATAACCGATTATCTTCCGTCACTGCATCGAGACCGAATCGTCCACGTCCGCATCGCAATGCATCGTAGAAACGATTATTTTCAACACCCCTAGTGTGTGTGTGTGTGTTATTGTATGTGGACCTGCTGTACTTTAGCTGATTGTGAGTGAAGGCTCATCCATATGCATGTGTCATTAACAGAGTCCAGCCCTGTGTGTGCAGCGCAGAGATTACATGTCAGCCGTGATCATCTTAAAGAGAAGAGAAAGGAGACGAAGGTGTGTGTGTGGGTTTATGAAAAGCACCTGGCCTTCTGTGAGTTCAATAACAACGAGATGAAAGAGCCTATTGATTATACAAGTCATGAAAATCTATTAGAAATTCTTTAAAAAAACATATTTATAAATCATACTTTGAGGGTGGAAACTATGACTCAGCAAGCGGTAAGAAATCATCAAAGCTTCACTCTTCGGTGTCTGTACAGCACATAAAAAACCTTTTGGATATTTTTCAGACAACATTAGATTGCAAACATCCCATGGTCATAATTTATTCAACAAATGCATTACTATTGCATCATCTCTTTCTAAATGAGAAACTCTCTGACTAAGACAAGCATGACAGCTTCTCTCTCTTTCGTTGATTATCTCTGAGTGGGTATTTTTTCTGTTAAAACGTGCCTTTTCTATTCCCAATTGAATATGTCACAATTTACATAATCTACTTGGATGAAAACACAGTGACTGGCTCCGGTTAAGAGTGTCAGCTAAATGCCAACAATTATAACTGTGGATGTGGTTTTACTCGATGTTTTATGCAACAGAGAACACAAGTAAGTAGACTAGAGGTGCAGCTCCACATTTAACCAGCACTGACACTAGCTGCCCTCCGATCAAGAGGGTTCTGAAGCAGATATAATTAAGTACAACACAAATACAACTTTAATGTTCAAAAAGCTCTTTATTTTTCTCATACTGCCTGTGCTGCAGCACCTCTTTTCACCCTCTGTCTGAAACCAGAGCCTAGTCTGCTCTGATTGGTTATCTGGCCGGCTCTGTTGTGACTGATCAACCGCTTAGAGATGTCCCGCCCCTTAGTTCTCAATGTCGAGTAAAGCTGCTCCAGAGCCACTATTTCAAGCATGCTACGTCATCGAGTGCCACCGAAGGACTGTTCCAATGTCCAGCATGCTTGGAATTCTATCGAGCCCGGCGTACTTCATAGCGAGACATTTCGAGGCTGCACATGTGTAGACTCCTCGGTCTTAAAATCCCCACAATGCTTTGCGCACGGACCAATGTAAGGCGGGGCCTCTGATATGACGCACACCTGCATACTTGCTCGCCTGTTCCACTCTTCGCTTTCCGAATGCCAGGAAGTATTCTTGCCTCGCCTCTGAAGCAAGACGCTCGGAAGACATGTGCTACCAAGCAAGCGTACTCGACATTGAGAAACACCCACAATGTGTTGGAGTGCTAGCCAATAGGAGCGTGAGTTTTACATAGAGATGTCACTATGTTATTTTAGCTTTTGCACACAAACCTAACTGTACAGCTGCAACGTTTTCAAGGCTATCATCCAACTCTCAGCAGGAAAGTACGTCCCAAAAAAAGGGCAAACTATTCCTTTAATTACCCGGCTCCTTTTATATAGAAGCCATGTCATTTTGAGGTTGTTCTGAAGTTCAATTTCTGCTCTCTAGTGGTCAAACATCTCTTAAAGCTGCCTTAAAAACTGGGTTGAGAAATGGAAGTTGATATCGAGCACATCTCCTGCCTCTTGTCAGAGTCACTTTCATTATATCTACTCTCCTGGCAGTTTTCTCTGACATATGACAAGGCATAAGAAAAAGCTGCTTTCTTTCCTAAAATACACCTTACATCCCTGCTGCATTATATATATATATAGTTATCCTTCTGTGGCTCCATATGTTGCTCTCCTCACCCTCATATTCCCCCTCTATCATTATGTCCATTACCTGTTCAGCTTCACGCTCTGAAGAGTCTGGTAATCGATGTGAAATGACAGCCTTTTACCACAACATGCCGATAAAGCAGACAGGTGAACGGACACATGCTGTTTAGGAGATCGGGGAGTTTAAAAATACTTGACAGAGACTCAGCTGGGTTGCAGTGATGTAAAGAGAGTGGACAGAAAGGTATGAGGAGGTGTGAAGAGAGGAAGGAAGGGAAGAACACTTTAGCAACACTGCACAAAGATCTGGAAATATGTCAAATAAATCAATATTGTTATTTGCATTTGTATATCTTATAAAGTCTTTATATTGGACTTTTTTTATATTATTCTTTAACTTTTTTAATTTGTTTATTTTTATTCCTGAACTATTTTGGACTGTTTATTTCTTGTGTCTTAATTTCTCTCATTGCCTTCTGTTTTTTATGCTGCTGCAATGCAAACATTTCCCAAATTGGGATCAATAAAATATCTATCTATCCATCCATCCATCCATCCATCTATCTATCTATCTACCTACCTACCTACCATCCATCCATCTATCTACCTACCTACCTGCCATCCATCCATCCATCTATCTACCTACCTACCTGCCATCCATCCATCCATCTACCTACCATCCATCTACCTACCTACCTACCATCCATCCATCTACCTACCATCCATCTACCATCCATCTACCTACCATCCATCCACCTACCTAACTACCATCCATCCCTCCATCCACCTACCATCCATCCATCCATCCACCCATCCATCTACCTACCATCCACCTGTACCTACCTACCTACCTACCATCCACCTGTACCTACCTACCTACCTACCTACCATCCACCATCCAACTGTACCTACCTACCTACCTACCTACCTACCTACCTACCTACCTACCTACCTACCTACCTACCTACCTACCTACCTACCTACCTACCTACCTACCTACCTACCTACCTACCTACCTACCTACCCACCTACCTACCATCCATCTATATATATATATATATATATAATATTGAAAGAATAATAAATGATAACTAAAACTGGGTAACAAGAGGGATCATAACAAATGTAAGAAATAATCTGAATTTAAATAAACCATTACTTCTGCTTGTCTAAAAGTAAAAATAAAACGTATTAAAAGTCCAAACTAAAATCTGCCTCACCATAAAAAACAACTTATAATTACTTTGATTCAAATTAAACTGATGACTGTTTTCTTAATTCGTTTTTTGGTTCATTAAATTAGAGTAAATAGACTTGAGTTAGATATCTCTCACAGTTGTTCAAAGCACAACATGATGTGATGAGAGGAGATGAATCAAAAGCCGATTTATTATAATATTAGATGGAGAAAACACACATTGATATTTAAAGGTATGCTCATGTGCTCGTTCATATTTGTATTTTAGCCAATAGCGAGTGATACTTAGTGACCATAATAAATCAGAATGTTTTTCCCAAAGCTTTAAAAATGGTGACAGGAGATTATTAAGAAGAAACATAATTACAGTAGGGGCAAGTCCATCACTCTTGAAACCATCAAATCTGAGCAGTAAAGTGGTTATTATACCAGAAGGATATTTGCATTCCTGGTTGATGTACGTGCAAATTACAGGTGTGGAACATTTTTCTTTGGAAAGAGCATCAGAAGTGCATTGCAGTAATCCAGACAAGTGGTAATTTGCATGCATTAGTGTTTCAGCGTCACCTTTAGAAAGAAAAGGTTGAACTTCACTGACACTCAAGAGAAAAATGCTAATTTCATGACTGTTTCTGATATCGTTCTCCAAGTTCAGGGTGCCATTAACCCAAAGAGTTCAACATGTGATTTCCATTTTAATTACACGGTGGTCAAGAGTGTAATTACCGTCTCGCTCTCTATTCTTCTGAGGGAAATCATGAGCAAGTCTTGTATTTTATTACAGTAGAGGAGAACGCTTTTGGCCACTCTCTCTTTAAAACCCAGAGAAAACCAACCGACCCTCTGAACTGCCGGTTAATTAGACTTGTCCACTGTGCTGCAATAAGCTCTAAGGCAGGGGTGTCAAACCCAATTTCATCACGGGCCACATCAGCATCAAGGTTGCACTCAAAGGGCCGGTTGTAACTTTAAGACTATATAAATATACATATATAAATATTTAATATACCGTACTTTTCGGACTATAAGCCGCTGCTGCTGCTGCTTTTTTCCCCATTTTTTTTGTACAGCTAACGGCCACTAGGGAACCTCCTAAATCTATGGGTTTTACAGGTAACATTAACCACCTTTAACGCTATGGGCTCTATGACTGGTCCGCGCCCGCCACCTCTAAGGGGCGGGCTCCAGCAGGAAAAGCTGGAGGCCGGAAAAGAGCGAGACAGGTAGCGCGCCAAAGTAAAAGTGGAACCGAGAGACAGAACGAGAGCAAGACAGACGGACAATGTAGCTGCTGCGGCTTATATGCAGTAGGGATGCCAGCGATTATTCGATTATTCGAATATTCGCTACAGTCTCCATAATCGAATATTATTTTTAAAAATCGATTTTATTTATATATATATATTTTTTAATGTCTTTTTTTTTTTTTTTCTGGCTTAGTTTCAACCAAAATATATATATGCTAATAATAGTAATAGTATTAATAATTGTAAATGGTCATTGGTCACACCACCAGTTTGTTTTACTGTAAACTTGGAGGAAGCATGCGTGCAGAGCATGGTCGAATAATCGATTATTATTCGCCAGGGCTGCCGAATAATCGATTTTGATCATGGTCAGTTTCTGGCAACCCTTATATGCAGGTGCGCTTTATAGTCCGAAAAGTACGGTATATAAAATAATGTATTATATGACATGATTGCCTCTGCATTGGATTATTATCGGATAGGGTAATAACTTCATAATTAACTACGTTTGAAAGCAGAAGTCTAGGGGAAATAATTGCAAGTCTCTTTAGTGCATTTGTCCAAAAATGATTTAAAAAGAAAAGCCAAATTCTGGAAAAACAAAAAAAAGTCAAATTCTGAGAAATAAAAGTCTAATTTGAGATGCATTGTGGGACATGTAGTTTATGGGCAATGTGCTTCTGTAAAGCGGCATGTAACCGTATAATAAACATATTATATTCTTTGCAAGCTGTGGGGCCACATGAAATGAAGTTACGGGCCGGATTTGGCCCCCGGGCCTCGAGTTTGACACCCCTGCTCTAACAACAAAACACACTGAAAACCTAAATCCACTTTAATTTGAGTGTTTACCCAGCAACTGGAATATCTAGTTCCTACCAGAAAACTAGGGTGCAGCTCTAAGTCAAGTGTTCAACACGTGTGCAATGAGCTTGTAAGATTGCTAGCTTAGTTCGATATAAACTGTATCATAAGAAATATTCCATCAAGCTGCTTTAAAGTCACACATTTAAACTAAAAGTGAGGTAGAAAAAACCTTGATTCTTTTTATGGTCTTATTCGATTGAGATTAAGAATATTTTTGGTCATACTTGAAAGATTACTGTAATGGATGAGTCATGTTTTAATGCTGAATGACCTTTTTCAAAGAAACTATAGGCGCATATCTTTAATTTTCTGTTTTCTTTGGAGAAACTCAGATCTATCGATGACATCTACTAAACGAAATGTCAACAAAATGATTGGAGGGTTAGTCGACTACAGGTCCGGACACACCAAGCCGATTTCGGCCGTCGATAGATGTCTGGCCGCCGATGAGCGTCCTGTCGCCCTACTCAGATTGGTGTGTCCCGCCCCGTCGGGTCTTTTCGGCCATGCCGACACCTTCATGTTGAATCGGCGGGCAGTCGGCTAAAGAAATCCCTCTGATTGGCTGTTCAGCTAGCGAATCAGTGCATGAGAAGCGAAATGGAAGTGATGGACCCAAACAAACTATTAAGAAGGCAAACCTGAGATTTCATTTAACTCCAGCTCTCGACACAGGTTCGGGAAAGCCCCGTGAGCTTCTCGCTGTAGAGTGAAAATGGAACGCACACGCTATTTGTTGTTTGTTTATATCACGCAGTCTGTTCTTCTTCTCTCGGTTATCACGCAGTCTGTCTTCCGGTGTGTTTCAGTGCGACACATGGCCAAGACGCAGGAGACGCGAGGCCACGCAACAGTCGGGTCCGTCGGGATGTGTTCTTTGGTGTCAGTTTGGTGTGTCCGGGCCTTTAAGACTTTCTGTAGTTGAGGACAGGCCTATTATGGCGCATTTCCACTACAGGGCCTCGCTCGGTATGGCTAGGCCTCGTTAGGCCTTGTTAGGACTGGCTCACTTTAATGCTGCATTCCCATTACAGTTTAGGAACTGTGGTAGTAACTATAGTAACACAGTGTAGGCGGAGCCATGACGTCATCTTCAATGAGCACCCCAGAAAACCAACATCAGCCGTTAGCTCTTAGCACCCAGAGCTCACAGCTCCTCATATCTGTTCAGAAACTAGACAAAAGTTAAACAAGTACAAACCACAGACTGTCTGTGTCATGGAGGATACAGGCACTGGTTTATTTATGTCTGTAGGCCGTTGCTGTGAGTGTGGACGGTCGGAGCATATACAACGTTAGCTTAGCCGATCTCCATTCAGAAAACACGCATTTTAAAAGGTGTTTCTCTGCCGTCTGTCTGCAGACTTGTCAAAGCATTAATTCATGGTTTTTACTAACCGGTATCAGTGTGTTGTTACTTCGGCATCATTTTGAAACGTGTATTACAATTTAATCACGGTCAAATATGTTCATCTTGTTGTAGTTGTAGCCCCCTTGCCAGCGATTCTCTCTCTAGTTTAGCATAGAACCAAGATTTTGTCGGGCCAGAAAAAAGGTGAAAAAGTAGCGCCGGGCCGGAACTAGGCATAGTGGAAACGCAACCAAAAACGGGCTGGGCACGGCACGGTACGCTTAAAGCGAGCTCCGCGCTGTAGTGGAAACGCGCCATAAGTTCTTATTATGCTGCAAAGTTATTCATATCTTAATCAAAATCGCAAATTCAACAGCAGTATGCACATTTTGTATTGCAGGCTAAATACGTGTTAATATTCTTAAATAGGTATTGTGGTGCTGAATGGATATCGTGGCCTACAGATCGTATTCTATGGACTTAATAAAATACCTTTGTTTGGTACAGACCTTCTTAAAATAATCACAACATGATCAATTTACAAATATATTCCAGTAATAATGAGAAAAAGGTGAAATTGCAATAGCTGCCCTATTGTATCCTATTGATAAAATCTGTATCTCCATTACATCTTTGTGTCAGCGTTTTGACAAAAATAAGACACAGAAGCTGTTTGGCACGGCATCTGAGACTCCTGAGATAAAAGGCAATGTTCCCTCTCAGGCGTCGTCTTGATGCTCAAGTGCTACACGAGAGGGAAGTGCCGGAGAAAGGCGAGACAGAGGAAATGCTTTGTGATGTAAAATGTGCGGGTGAAGAGAAGAGGACTTACGTTGGCCCCACTGGCCGCTGTTGGGGTTCAGGTAGTTGGGGTACAGACCCTGAGGTTTGTCCAGGCGATTCAGGACCTTCCTGATGTTCATTACCTAAAGATTAAAGAATCACAAATGAGTTAAGTTCACTTCAAACACCACAAGTGAGCATACAGTATGTAAAGAGAATATATAAAACACTCATTCAAGATTCAAGGCTTTATTGTCATGTTGCATTATTGCACATTAGCTACAGTGTAGATATGGCAATGACAATCTTAAGTCCCAGGCTCCTCCAGCAGCGCAACATGAATATATACAGGACATAAAACAAATCAAATAGTGCAAGAGAATTAGCTTAATTAACTATATATATATATATCCATTTCTTGCACAATAATATCCTGCATTATATCTGCTACTGGACATTTGTATTTCTACATGTATATATATATATATATATATATATATATATATATATATATATATATATATATTTTGTTGTTGTACTTTTTAATGCTATTTTATTTCTGAAATATTTTGGACTGTTTATTTCTAGTATCTTAATTTCTCTTATGTACAATGCCTTGTTTTTTATGCTGCTGCAACGCAAACATTTCCCAAATTGGGATCAATAAAGTACTGTGTGTGTGTGTGTGTCTGTCTGTCTGTCTGTCTATCTATCTATCTATAAGTAAAGAGTAAAAGGATGATTCTTTGACATTACAGTCATGTCTAAAGTGCAAGAGAGCAAGTGGAAATCCTGTACAAAAGCAGCCATTGACTGTGAAAAAAGATGATACCATCTATTCCCGTGTGTGTCCGTTACCTTCTGTGCAAACTCCGGATTCCCAGAGAGTTTGCTGAGGTGCATGAACTCTAAATGCAGCGTGCCGTACTCTGCCAGGATGCTGCTGCCGCCAGACGCCCAGGGCCAGTTCCTCCCAACACCGCTGGAAGAAGATGAGAAGAGACTTTAGGAAGGCATACAAGTTAGAGAAATATCAGTCGTCACCGGCTTGAGCTTCAATCTCAGGAATGGAAGCAGTCATCACATACAGAGCATCAAGTAGTTCCTGAGCAGCGTCCTTCACATGCTGATATCCAAGAGAGGGAGTCACACAGTCACAAGATGGAGGGATAGAAAGCAGTATTCAATGTTTACTTCAGATTAGCTCCACGTCAGAAATGAGCATGCTTGATGTCTCCGTCATCATGTTCATCACATAGCTATCATCTGCCTCACACAGTCCTGATGCTCTTCTAGGTCTCATGTTGGAAGAGGACATTCAGAATGTTCCCAACAATAAAGCAAAAAACAGAATACTGCCACAAAAACGAATTTGTTTTAATTTCAGAGGATGAGCATCGTAGGAGGAAATTACATTTGAAGCGAGGGCTGCTCGATTATGGCAAAAGTCATAATCTCGATTATTTGGGTCGATAATTGTAATTGCGATTATTAAATGCGATTATTCATTGACTTTGAAAACATCCATTTATTGGAGAAAAACACGTTGAACAGTATGTTTTTAACAGTTGATTACCCTGAACTTTAAGTTTAATTACACTGAAAAACCAACAAAAAAAAAGTAATAATAATAATAAAAAATAATCATTTTATTTTGATTACGTTGTTTTCGTAATCGTTGCAAGCCATAATTGTAATCGCGATTAAAATACGATTAATTGAGCAGCCCTATTTGAAGCATCAGTTTACACGTACTGCTTGACAGCAGATGTGTGTCTCTGTAGTTGGCGTAAAGAAGTGGAATACAAAGTATAAAGAAAGCGTAATTAGGCAGTATGAAGTTGACTTTTGAGTGTGTATATTGAGTGAAAGAATATTTCTTTTAATTTACTTTTTTATGGTCATTTCATTTTTTTTTTTTTTTTTAAATAAGATTTTCTTCTCCCTGCTCCTTTCCACCATGCGCTATAAAGACCAGTATAAGTGTACATGTTTTGTTTTAAAATAACTGCCATGTGTGGAACAAACAATTAAACAATACACAAAAGAAAAAGTGTTTCTGTTAAAAAAACCATGGCAACAAAGAGACAGTTCCAAAGATAGGTAAGAGCTGCACGATGTTTGAAACTTCAGCCACAAACAGCCAAAGTGACCTGGTTTTAACTTGAGTGTTTCCTCACTTTATGATGAGTCATGGCAGAAGAAATAACTCAAGAGAACAAAGCAAAGCCGGCTTGTCTCAATATTAAGGGGACAGCTGAAAGAGGTCAGCTTAACACTCAGTGAGTCATGCTTTAAAATATGACGACTATTAAGAAGTTCTGGTCATTTACACGTTATTTTTAAAAAGCCATCTTTTGCTTCAGTGACATTTACAAAACAGATTCTTAAAAAGGACATCGACTGCGTTACATTAATGGCACTAAAAGCTCCATCCGTCATATTTATGGGAGCATTGGTTTCGTTTTGTTCACACACACTTTGGCACGGTTATTATTCTGTGCGGTGTCTCTCGGTCAGTCAGTCCCAAGGACCCCAGCCTCTGCCGTGACATCGCATGAAGTGACGATGACGATGCGTAACTCTCAGGCCATATGTGAACGCTTCTAACCTCCAGCACGCTTGAAAAGGACAGAAGACCTAGCAACAGGGTGTGTGTGTGTGTGTGTGTGTGTGTGTGTGTGTGTGTGTGTGTGTGTGTTTGTGTGTGTGTGTGTGATCATTAGAGCCACTGACAGATGACTTCCAGGCTCACGACTGATGACTCTAGTGGCGATGCATCAAGTGACTACTCATGAATACATATTAACAATCCACCACACATTGTACTAGAACATCTGCATGTGCACACACACACACACACTTAGAGAAAGGAGGATGAGAGAAAGGAGGGCGAGGAAAAGGAGTGTGATTTGGGAGAAGAGCCACACACACACACACACACACACACACACACACACACACACACACACACACACACACACACACACACACACACACACACACACACACACACACACACACACACACACACACACACACACACACACACACACACACACACACACCACACACACACACACACACACACACACACACACACACACACACACACACACACACACACACACACACACACACACACACACACACACACACACACACACACACACACTTTCAAAGAGGTGGATGAACACACCAATTATCCCCCTTCAACTCATCTTGCTGCACAAGCCATCATTAGTTTCCCATTACACCGCAGATTTAATCAAGTCCCCCAGAGAGGACCACTGAGAGAGAGAGAGAGAGAGAGAGAGAGAGAGGGAGAGAGAGACCAGGGTCAGAGGTGTGTGTGTGTAAAACATAAATAAAAAAATGTGTACATATTTGTAAAAACCACGGCTACGATAGATAGATAGATACAATGCAATTACATAACATATGTATACAAGCAAACAAAGTAAGAGATGTGGTTTGGTTTGATGAACCGTGATTGAAATATTACGGGAATGCTCGTAAACACAATAACAAAGATGGAGTCAGGGAGCTGCTGCTTTTTTGGGTGAAATGAAGTTATTTCAAAAGCTCCCGAGGGGCATTCAGGCCTGTTCTCTAACGGATCTCTTTGTCGCTCCAGTCACTTCCTGTGCGAGGGTTTGAACACTGGCATTCATCCATTCACATACCACTGTGTCCATGTGATGTGATGTGTTGTGTTTGACTACTGATGCAGAGGAGAGCGGCATGTGGCCCAGTGTACAGCTTACTGTTAGCAGCCAGCACGCTCTACACGAGGGGGTCCAGACATGTGTCCCCTCTACTTCATGTCTCTTCTACATCAACATGTGTCCCCTCTTCTTCATGTCTCTTCTACATCAACATGTGTCCCCTCTTCTTCATGTCTCTTCTACATCAACATGTGTCCCCTCTTCTTCATGTCTCTTCTACATCAACATGTGTCCCCTCTTCTACATCAACATGTGTCCCCTCTTCTTCATGTCTCCTCTACATCAACATGTGTCCCTCTTCTTCATGTCTCTTCCACATCAACATGTGTCCCCTCTTCCTCATGTCTCTTCTACATCAACATGTGTCCCCTCTTCTACATCAACATGTGTCCCCTCTTCTCCATGTCTCTCCTACATCAACATGTGTCCCCTCTTCTCCATGTCTCTTCCACATCAACATGTGTCCCCTCTTCTCCATGTCTCTTCCACATCAACATGTGTCCCCTCTTCTTCATGTCTCTTCTACATCAACATGTGTCCCCTCTTCTTCATGTCTCTTCTACATCAACATGTGTCCCCTCTTCTTCATCAACATGTGTCCCCACTTCTTCATGTCTCTTCTACATCAACAGGTGTCCCCTCTTCTCCATGTCTCTTCTACATCAACATGTGTCCCCTCTACTTCATGTCTCTTCTACATCAACATGTGTCCCCTCTTCTTCATGTCTCTTCTACATCAACATGTGTCCCCTCTTCTTCATGTCTCTTCTTCATCAACATGTGTCCCCTCTTCTTCATGTCTCTTCTACATCAACATGTGTCCCCTCTTCTTCATGTCTCTTCTACATCAAAATGTGTCCCCTCTTCTTCATGTCTCTTCTACATCAACATGTGTCCCCTCTTCTTCATGTCTCTTCTACATCAACATGTGTCCCCTCTTCTTCATGTCTCTTCTACATCAACATGTGTCCCGTCTTCTTCATGTCTCTTCTACATCAACATGTGTCCCCACTTCTTCATGTCTCTTCTACATCAACATGTGTCCCCTCTTCCTCATGTCTTCTTCTTCTCTGGAAAAGCTGCAGATCGAGCCATAAGAAATGAATGCAACTGATTATTTAATGTTGTTTTTATAGGCAATAATGTAAGCTTTGTTAGTTCCAGGTTTAATATGTGCAATAAGTTCATTTCAATAAGTTCTGCAATAAACATTGAACCAGTCCGGCCCTCCACTAGTACCCATTTCTTTTATTTTGGCCCACTGTGTATTTGAGTTTGACACCCCTGTTCCAAGTTGATAAGAAAAAAGCCCAATAACAAATATACCTAACAACCTTGAAATATACCCTTCATATTTCCTCTTATAAGCAATCGGAAGCTTTAAGGAAGCTGCTAATGAAATAAAGTAAACCCTCTGGAGAGCTATGAGCTGGTTTTTCCTGAAAGCATTTTCAACTATCAAGAATAATTGACCTACATCGGATTGTCTTTTCCAACTTATAACAGAACTTACGAGGCAATAACCCTCTGGTGAGAGGCCCAGCCCTTCGTATATGTTTCTGTATGAGGGCCCCGGGGAAAGCAGTTTGGACACCCCTGCTCTACATCAGTGCTTGTCAAAGTGTGATCGCCCCCTAGTGGTCCGTGAGTATATTGGTAAAACTTCACATTTGAAATAAATAAATACATTTAAGTTTTCCGCACTCTCGCGGGAATATCTCCGCAATGGAGCAAGCTTAAGTTTCACTTTCAATTGCATGATATAGCCCAGAGAAACACCTTCATCACACATGTCGCCACTTGTTTGTATCATTTTCAGGCGATTTGTAAAAAACGATGTGTTTTTGGATATTTGTGGAGTTAGGTGGTCCGCGAGTGTTTTTTTATTGGTTAAGTGGTCCTTGGTATGAAAAAGTTTGAGAAACACTGCTCTACATGCATGTTCCTCCAAACTCCGAGCTATTGAAACCCTGTTAAGTTTATGACTTATTCTCATAAGTGGTGCACATGTGGGAATATATCATGACAGCAGCCTTAACTAGCTTTCATCAAGTCTAAAGACGTTTTGTAGCGATGACAAAGCAGTGGAATTTGCTGTAAGACGGTGATGATTTTCTGTTGTTGACAGTGCCGTGTGATCTCAGTTGGATTCATCTTCACTCGGGGGTACGGAGGTTCATTCATTTCACTAACAGGAGGCAGAGTGGTGTCTCTCTTTGTGTCATTTCACTTTGTACCAGACGGCAATAATGTAATGCAGCTCGCTGGGGAAAAACCCACTACGTAATTGTCTTTGCAGACGTTAATGAAATGTTATGGTGACCTAGAACTAGAGATTATGCAAAGCTTAAAGCTACGTATCAACGCTGATATTCAACTTTCATTATAAATCAAGAGATCGTCCACATCTGACAGGACTGACATGAGGCCGTTTGTTCGCTAGGAGTTCATATATTTCAATCAATTTGCTTCGCCCACATTTCATCCTCATCTTCCTTACGGCCCGTCCACACACAGGCATGAAACAAATCTTTCAAAGCTTCGCCCGTTCACTTGAATGGGGTGACGTAGAAGATTTTGAATCTTCGCCGAACTGCATTGTGGGGAGCGGAGCATGGCTTTGCAAGCATCGTGAGCATCAAAAGTTGAGCAATGTTCAAAAGCTGGCATCATTACATTACATTACATTACATTGCATTTAGCTGACGCTTTTATCCAAAGCGACTTACAATAAGTACATTCGACCAGGAAGACACAACCTTGAGGAAAACAGAATCATATAAGAACATCAGGTTTCAAAGAGCCAATCGTTTCAAGTGCTGCTCAACTGGCTATAGATAAGCCAGTCCTTTATTAGTATATAAGTGCTCTGTTAGCAGTTCTTTGTTAGTCATTCTATCGCTCGAAGTGGAGTCGAAAGAGATGAGTTTTCAGTCTGCGCCGGAAGGTGTGTAAGCTTTCTGCGGTCCTGATTTCAATGGGGAGCTCATTCCACCATTTTGGAGCCAGGATAGCAAACCCACGTGTTTTTGCTGATGGGAACTTGGGTCCCCCTCGCAGCGAGGGTGCAGCGAGTCGTTTGGTTGATGCAGAGCGTAGAGCACGTGCTGGGGTGTACGGTTTAACCATGTCCTGGATGTAGGAAGGGCCAGATCCATTCGCAGCATGGTACGCAAGTACCAGTGTCTTGAAGTGGATTCTAGCAGTTACCGGAAGCCAGTGGAGGGAGCGGAGGAGCGGCGTGGTGTGGGAAAATTTTGGAAGGTTGAAGACCAGACGAGCCGCTGCATTCTGGATGAGCTGCAGAGGTCGGATGGCACATGCAGGTAGACCAGCCAGGAGGGAGTTGCAGTAGTCTAGGCGTGAGGTGACGAGAGCCTGGACCAGAACCTGCGTCGATTTCTGGGTCAGCTGTGGGCGTATCTTCCTGATGTTGAAAAGCGTGTATCTGCAGCAGCGGGTTGTAGCAGCGATGTTTGCAGTAAACGACAGGTTGTTATCTAGGATAACACCCAGAGTCCTTGCAGTCTGAGTCGGGGAAACAACAGAGGGGCCGATGTTGATAGTTAGGTCAAGAGAGGGACAATCTTTTCCCGGAGTTTCTGCAGCAGAGTTTGGAGTCAGGAGTTGGAACGAGTCAGAGGAAGGGAGGGCTGAGAGCACCGAGGAGGCAAAGGTAGAGGGGGAGAGGGAATGAAGGTTACGGCGGACAGGTGCAGGATGAGAAGAGATTAGTTTGTTATGTTTGGAAAGGCGTAAAGAGAATGAAATGAAGAAGTGATCGGAGGTGTGGAGCGGGTTTACAGAGAGGTTAGAAGTAGTGCAGTTCCTTGAGAATATGAGATCGAGGACATTGCCAGCTTTATGAGTCGGTGGGGACGGAGACAGTGAGAAAGCAAAGGTGGTTAACAGAGATGTTAGTTCGTCTATCTTCCCCGTCTGGAGGTTGAAGTCTCCGAGAAGTACAGCGGGAGGGCCAGTTTCAGGGATGTGTGAGAGGAGATGATCTAATTCATCCAAGAAGTCCCCCAAGGCTCCTGGTGGACGGTAGAGAACAACAATGGTCAGTTGTATAGGATGGGTCACAGTGACGGCATGGAATTCAAAGGTGGAAGGAGTGAAGTTAGGTAGCTTGAAGAGGGAGAAGCTCCATTTGGGAGAGAGCAGGAGACCAGTGCCACCTCCTCTGCCAGTGGGTCTGGGTGTATGGGAGAAGGAATATGCTGTGGAGAGAGCTGCTGGGGTGGATGTGTTGGATGGAGTAATCCACGTCTCAGTGAGAGCAAGGACATCCAGAGACTGCAGGGAGGCGGAGCCAGAGATGAAGTCAGCCTTAGGAACAGCTGACTGGCAGTTCCACAGGCCGCCTGAAACTAGGTGCTGGATCTCAGTGGAGCACGTGGGATAGACGAGAGCGGGCCGGTTATAGCGATTAGGAGATACACGGGGCCAGTGATAATTGCGAGAAGACACATGAACAGGAATGGAGAAAATACACATGATTATAGCATGAGGGGCTGGAAAGCTAAACAAAAGAAAAATAAGAATAAGACACCAGTGATACTTAGCTCAAATTAGAGTAGGATTTGCCTCCTCTTTGCCACCCTCGTGACTCCCGCAGGACTCCAATGTCTTTGGCAGTCTGACGCTGCCGCTGACGCTCAAGAAACAGCTGCCTAAATGGACGCCTGATTGCTGAGTTCTCACAGCTAAGGTGCCACGCCCCTCTAGTTAGTTAACTCTCAACAGCTGATGGGCGACAACGCAGAGGGGTGCGTATTTAAATGCAGCCCAGACAGAAACTGGACGCAGTGACAGTTTCACGTGGACAGATCTGAGATTTAAATTCTCTCAAAAGTGCCCTTTTAGCTACAACAACTACAGAACAATTATACAGAGTAGAATAACTGAAATAGAGAAGTCTAATTAAACAAGATTATTACTTACAGCGGTTTCTGCGTCCGAGGAGGTGTAGCAGCCAGGTCAAAGGAGTACACATTTGATTGGCATCAGCCAATCAAATCCCGTTTATGCAAATCCCGCCAGTACAAGCGCTAGCCAATCAAACCGCGTGCAAGCTGGGAGAGCCAGACCGCAGTTCATTTCCTCATATTCCAAACGAGAAATCACGGTAGCAAATCACCCGGTTCTTTCCGACCAGAACTATTTACCGGGATACAAACCGGAGGAGCCAGGCATGGAGGGAGGTGGCAGAGACAGTGGGGGAAACTGGTAGGTTTTCGCCTGTTTGGGGAGTTTATATCCAGTTTACTTCGTTTCAACTTTGCTATTGCTTTGTATGTCGGGGGCGGGAGATTCATGTGATGGGTTGTTGGTCGCGTTGCTCGCAAAAATCGCCAAGCTTCAGACACGCCCAGCATCAAGATTTGTTTCATGCCCGTGTGTGGACGGGCCGTTACATTGATGCCACTTTGAACTATAAGGGTTTACATTGGAGCAGGTATTCCAGTCCTCATGGTGTCTATGTTGTTTGTCTTTTGGGGGTCTCCAAGCTTCCTATTATCTCACCTTTCACACCTGAAGCCAATTTCCTGGCCAGCTGTGAAATTACAAATCCTGGCCGGCTAGTTTTATCCCCTCCGTTTGATTCTGCAAGCGCCAACAGCATTGCTTTTAATTCTGTGGTGCCAAGCGGTAACCTGGAAAAACAGAAAAGGCTTTCCATCTCCATAAATTAGCGTATCATGCCAGGAAGTGCCCTCTCACACTCCTCCGAGTATGCCAATTGAAAATAAGTCTTCCAACGTTCCATACTCTGATGAAGTCTATATTTTTGCCCAGTTTTTAGTTTCTATTCTTCTCCTCATTTAATCCATGACCTCCGTTTCCCTCCTGCTTTCCTTCTCTTGAAAACACTTCGCCCCCTCCAGGCGCAAAAAGAAAATGTGAATTGCGATAGATTCACAAATTAATTAGAGGCTTTAAATAATGGCTGCCTTTCACTGCCTTAGGTTAGTGCAGATGAGAGCTGCACTGAGACCATCTAGGTGTGTGTGTGTTTGCTTTGAAGACATCTCTGGATACCCCTGAATGCAAGACTTGTCTTTGTTGCTTAAAGGTTGCCTCAGGGCAGTAAGACAGTTCCAGTAAGATGTTACTAACAATACTCTGTGTGTCTCAGTCAGTAGGGGCTTGGACTGGGAGCTGTAGGGTTGTTGGTTCAAGTCCAGACCAGACATAACAATATGGAGTGTGGACTGCTACTTGGAGAGGTCCCAGTTCACCTCCTGCCCTGCCGTGGTGCCCTTGAGCAAGGCACCGGACACCTCCCTTCCCCCCTCACTCCCATTGCTCCCCGGGCACTGTGCAATAGCTGCCCACTGCTCCTAGTACTAGACTCCTGGTACTAGGATGGGTTAAAAGCAGTGGCCACTTCTTCTGCCATACTGACGACACTCAATTTCTATTTTACTTTTAGGGCAATTAGGGTTTTGTTGTGCTGTTGCTCGTTAAAGTAGCTCAAAATGAAAATCCAAACTTAAATGTGTTAAATGTGAATAAGTTGTCTCGAGTCTCTACAAAGCATTGTTAATGTTCCCATCACATCCAGAAGAAAAGGCTTGCTGACAGACTGCCACTTCCCAGGGTCACCCAGTGTGAAAATATCTCTTGGCTGTACTAATAGAGCTATTCTCCTTCCAGGCCTATTAATCAAACTCTGAGACCCCAAGAGCTCAGGATTGATTGCTTTAGCCTCAGAGCCTGTAGCTGGAGGAGTACATCTGGCCCAGACTGACTTAACATCTCCTTCTATGAGATAAGAAAAAAGAGAAGGGTCAAAGGATTTAATTTCAACTTTGCAGCGTGATTAAGATGGTGACATTGTTTTGTTATCTGCCGTTTTACTGGGAAGGAGACACTTAATTTAAGTCAGTATAATCTGTAATGGTGAGTAAATATAATGTTTATTGTTTTTGTGAAAAAGCCAAATAGTAACCTAATGATGACCTCTGTAATTAAGGGACTAAGGAAAGATTACTATTCTTACAGCACCAACACGTTTTTAACCGCTAAATGACGTACAAAACGTTGCATCTTTTCTTTTGAATTGTTTGATTATTGCAAAGGCCTATCAACTCATCGTCTAAAGCCAAGCTAGTCATCATAGCTGCAAGTGAAACGAGTAAATCAAAAGATAACGTGTTAGAAATGTCTGCTTAAAGGCGTCTAAGTGGCTTAAATGAAAGAAAGAAAGGAAGCTGCAACGTATGTATTAGGGGTGCAACGGTACCTGTACCGAAATTATTCGGTATGGGCCCTTCGGTTCGGTACACATGTGTACCGAAGTGTACCGAACGAATATAACATTAAACGTCCAGAGTAATTTGCTCACATTGGGTTCAACGCGTCATAGAGCGAGCAAGTCATTTCATTGGACGAGAGGCATACTATGAGAGCTGGTCAGAGGGATGCGTTCAAATTTAGTCAGTGAGGAACTGTCGAAATGGCGAACGCAGATAAAGTTGAGCTCGAAAATCCTCCAGCATCATTGAAGTCTCCGGTTTGGGAACATTTTGGTTTCGCAGTTACGTACAAGGGTGACGGACAAAGACAGGTGGACCGAACCAAAGCTGTTTGTCGGCATTGTTCAACTAACATTGGTTACGCGGCTGGAAATACATCAAACGTGCACACTCTTGAAAAGGCATCACCCGAACGTGAATATCACCGGTACCAAAAGACTGAAGTGCAAACCCAACTCCCGCTAGCATTTGAGCCTCCACCACTCGCAAAAACTTCAGACCGAGCCAAAGCTATTACAAACGGCAAATATCCTTATGTTGCCATGTTAGCAAAGCGCTACCTGGCTGTATCTGCTACCTCTGTCCCTAGAGAGGGTTTTCTCCACAGCAGGAGACATTGCTAGTGCCAGCTGATCTGCCCTTTCAGCAAGCAATGTGGACAAGTTCATCTTTCTTTAAACAACATGAAAATACAATGACGAGCAAGTCCTGATGTCAAACTGGCTGCTTAGGTACTAGTACAGTTCAAATACAGATTATTTCAGTTCATCGAAATGCTGCACCTTAATGTTTATTTTATTATATTTATTTGAGTGAATACATTATTCACAGTTTAGTAATAATTTAAAAAACCCCAATTTTTTTTATGTTTTGTGATAATTCTTTCTGCTGTACCGAAAACTAACCGAACCGTGACCTAAAAACCGAGGTACGTACCGAACCAAAATGTTTGTAAACCGTTACACCCCTAGTATATGTATACAAGAAAACGGATTGAAAAGTACCATCTAACATTTAAAAACTTTCTTTAAAAGTTGTGATTTAAAGCAAACATATTTTGCAAGAAAGACATTATTAAAACCTTAAGCTGTTAATTAAAGGGGAAAAGTTGATGTGCAAGTGTTTGAGTGTGTGGATGTGACACACACACACACACACACACACACACACACACACACACACACACACACACACACACACACACACACACACACACACACACACACACACACACACACACACACACACACACACACACACACACACACACACACACACACACACACACACACACACACACACACACACACACACACACACACACACACACACACACACACACACACACACACACACACACACACACACACACACACACACACACACACACACACACACACACACACACACCATTAAGCAAGTCAGTATGCAGTGCTGTGGGAGTGATTTGCAGGAGCTTTATCAGTCTGAATGTTAATGGAGGAGCTATGGGACATACTGGCTAGAGTAGATAACGCCAGGGTAACTAGTGTGTGTGTTTGTGTGTGTGTGTATGTGTGTGTGTAACAGAGTGAGAAAAGAAAGTGTCAGTAGAAATAGTGGAAGTTTGTGAAGTACTGCCATATCTTTCAATGCCACAACACAACATCTTAATAATGTAGGAAGCCACATTTCTTGCTGTTTTAGTAAAACTGTTCGATTTGATGTTTGCATTACTTTATATATAATATATGTAGTGTGTTATATAGGTGTTTGTGCACATACATGGTCTGCAAAGGCTAAAATCCCAAAGTTCCCTCCACAACAGATAATTTGACGGATGGAGACATCTCGACTGTCTCAAAGAAGCTATCCTTTGCTATTCTGTAAGACTAATTATAAAAGCTGAATTCAGGGACACACGTTCGTCTGACCATCTGTCTGCTGCTGTGCCTCCAGATCGGCTCCGGTCCGAGTCTGAAGCAGATCAATTGGACGAATCAATCGGATCTCAGCAGCATTTTCAACTCAGTTAGCGACAATCAATGGGTTCATGCCCAGCGAGAGATGGAGACAGAAAGAGGGAGAGAGTATTGTACCGTCGATTCGTCAGACCTCCCGAGCGTCCTATAAATGTTTCAAGTGTCTGCTTAAGATAAATCCACTGGACATGGAGAAGAGGTTTCCCACTGATCGCCCCGATTGATTATTCCATCATTTCTCTTTTGAATTTCCATCATGACGAATGAAGAGTGCTACCGTAAATGTACAGGAAACGTTATCCTGGTTCGTTACTAGTCTCTTTACATATCAAGCCATTATTCAGAAGCACTCAAAAAGCGGTCGCCTTTCAACAGTGTTGGGACTAACGCCGTTATTTTTGGCAGTAACTAGTACTCTAACGCATTACTTTTTAAATTCAGTAACTCAGTTACCGTTACTACATGGTGCGTTACTCCGTTACTGCGTTAGTTTTTTTATATAGTCAACAGCCAGGCGAACAGAGATGAGAACTGTACTTAAGTACAGTACTTGAGTAAATGTACTTAGATACTTCCTGTGTCACATGCGGAGACAGGCTGTGGGCGTGTTTGTGTTGTTTACTAACAAGACTGTCATGGCGGCGGCAGAGCTCAAGTCTAGTTTCTCCACCTGGATATATTCTCACTATTTCACTTTTGTCGAGCACAAAGAAAAGAACGTTTTAGTTAAATGTAAGTTGTGTCCTGGCGGGTCAAAGAGCCTATCTACTGCCAGTCATTCAAATCTCTTAAAACATCTGCAGAAACAACATGCTGGGACGAAGCTAGTAGCTAAGACCACAGAGACTCAGCCGACGCCACTCCACCTCCACCTGCACCTAAGCAACAGCGGCTGGATTTTAACCGAGGGACTGCTAGCCAGGGGAAAGTCGATAAAGCCATTGCACGGTATGTTGTGGAACACATGCAGGCTATCGCTACAGTGGAGTCACCCGCTTTCAGGGAGCTAGTTAGCATGATAGCATGTCCGGGCGGCACACGGCATATGGGACGGAAAACTTTTTCCAACTACCTGGAGAAAGAATATACAAAAATGTAAAGCCAGCTAATATCGCTGCTATCCAGATTGCATATAATGCATGTCAAGTTGATCAACAGATTGTATTATTCTCCAATGCAATAACAGTACTGAAATGAAGGCTATAAGGGCATTCATATAATGGGAGCCCTTTTTTAAGTAACTAAAACGTTACTTTTCACATTAACGCATTACTTTGTGGTGTAAGTAATCAGTAAAGTAACTGAGTTACTTTTGAAATGAAGTAACTAGTAATGGGAACTAGTTACTGGTTTTCAGTAACTAGCACAACACTGCCTTTCAACCAGAAGGTTGTGGGTTCGATCCCAGCCCGTGCCGTCAACATGTCGACGTATCCTTGGGCAAGATACTGAACCCTGAGTTGCTCCCGATGGCCAACGGTGTGTGAATGTTAGGTCCTAGAGTGAGGTACGTGTAGTATGTAAAGCGCTTTGAGGGGTCGTAAAGACTGGATAAAGCTCTATATAAGTACAATCCATTTACTGTAATTGTCACTATTTTTGGGGGGCTTTCTCGTTTGCTGCGAGTCTAGAAACGGAGGGTGTTGTTGACTGTTAAGCCCCTGCTGAGATGAACGTGTCATGTGTGATATTCGGCTGTTAATAACATTGGATTTATCACGTAAACTTTATACATCTCTTATTTCCAGCTTATTAAAGTTACACCCAGACCACTGTGAACCCTTGTCACAAGTATATTCCACTGTATACACTGATTGAAGTATTTGCCTGGGTAAAGAAGCAAAGGATGGGGTAAAGAAGTGCATTCAGATCTTCATGTATTTACAATTACAAGTCCCTATTCTTCCTCAGCATCCTCTAGACATCTTGTTTCACCTTGCTGCAGCGATCTGTACGGTACACTCTAGGACCCAGGTGTTAACATACTTTAAATGGTAATTGGACTGCATTTCTATAGCAGTTTTCCAATCTTTGCTAACCCCTAACCCATCCATTAATAATAATAATGGGTTCCATTTATAAGCACTTCATATTTGAATTCAAATCCCGAAGTGCTACAAGTAGTGAGCATGGACAGTATAAATAAACATTACACAACACGGTAGAGAATTAATAAAAAAGCAATACAAATAAATAAAAATAAATAAAAGGGGTGATAAAAGGTCTAGGCAAAGGCTCTTTTGAAGAGATGGGTTTTGAGGCCTTTTTAAAAGCCTCCACGGTCCTATTGTGAAGCTGACGATTGAGCGGCCCGACCGAGCAAGGAGGCAGAGGCAGAACGTCCAAATATAACCCGGTGTGGGCATTTATTAAATCATAAATATAGGACACAGCCTCAATCTGCTGCCGTGTGAACACAGCCACCACAAGCATCTCACACACACCTTTAGTTTAATTTGGGTGTTAATTAGTGTAAAAAGCTCTGAAATGTTCGGGGAGCAGTTGAGCAAAACCAGCTTTAGTGTGAACGCAAGAAGACATTTGAAGTCTGTGGCCTCGTTTCCAGTGGCTCCTTTTGGGCTTTTCAGATAGCTGCAGGGCCGAGAGATGAGAAACTGCAGAGAGGAATAAAGGAGGCCATGAAGTGGGACCCGCAGCAAGGAGAAGATACTGGGTCACTCAAAGTAGATGGATGGACTGATGACGGACGGAGAGGGGAATACAGGACAGTATAACGCAAGAAAGGAATAGAGGGTAAAGGAGAAAGAGAGGAAGGGGGGGAATAGGGATGAAGGGAGAGGAGATAATTGGGCCTCATTTGCAAGTGTGTCTGTGTGTGTTTTGCAGATTTCCTCGGCTTCAATGTGGGTCAAGGGTATGAAGGCAGTCCAACAGCTCCTACTGTTTCACAAGGGCTTCACTGATGTTTCTTTTCAACTAAGCTTTCATAATGAGAACTTTTCATGTGTTTTAATCAGTCTCTACCAGAGGTGGGAGTAAGTCCTACATGTCATGAGCAAGTCTCAAGTCTTGACCTACAAGTATCAAGCAAGTCCCAAGTCACTGTGGTGAGAGTCAAGCAAGTCAAGTCAAGTCATACAAAAGTCTGATGAATGAGCCCAGTTTCCGTATTAAATCAGTTAAAAGACAGTGGTTATGGAAAATGGATTAAACCCACACTATGATCTTCAATACAGTTAATCATTTGAAAAACTAATTTAGACCGAATGACAATCATATTAGATTCATATTAACCTAGAACTGCAGACAATAAGCGAGGACTTCAAAATGTCCGTTCAAAAAGGCAGAATTCCAGTAAGAACAATCATATATGTCATTTGCCATTTCACTATTTAATTTAAATGTCTGTTAACACTAGAACCGCCAACAGCGTCAGCGCCAACATTCATTCTCAAATTCATTTAATTTGTTCCTCTTCAGCATTTCCTTAGGAAAACTAAGTAGGACTATTTAAAACTCAATTTTACTTAATTTGGTTAATGTTGAAATTGCTTCAGCTTATCATCATAACAGATCAAAAAGTTCAGATTCATTTTATAATAATCAAGGAACTGAATGCACTTCTACAAACAAAAACAAACATAATTAAAACATTTAAACAAACTACTAAAAAGTAGATGAACTACATTATTCAAAAGTTTACAGTAACTTCTGATAATAACAGGGAAATAAACGCTCTCCCTCCCCCATCGCTCTCTCCCTCTACTCTCTCGCGTCCGCTCCTCGGCCTTCATTCTCCTCTCTCGCGCGCCTCTCTCCTCTCTCTCCCTCCTAGACGGCCCGGTCAGTATCAAGGTTAGCTCAAAATGAATCCCTTGGCGGTTCTAGTGTTCACTTACCGTTTTGTCTTCTCTTTGCTTAATCGATTTGAAACCAAGTCTAACGTAGCTTAAACTTAGCGTTAGCTTTCTAGCTAACACAACACATACACCTTTCTCTGTGGGGTTTTTGTAGTGACGAATGAAGTTGGATGTTGTGGTGGTCGTGTCACTGATCTTTATGCTGCAGACCCTGCATACCGCTGTTCTCTTCTTATTACCGTCATCGACAAAATAAACCTTGAATCCAAACATCACTGTTTTTGGAGTAACGCTAGCCGCTGCCATGTTAATGAGACGCATGCCTTCTAGTGGGTTGCCAGGTTTGCGCGCACGGCGCTATAATCACGTTTTCGAAAAAACTAAACGTAATATCTCACTACAAAAACAAACGCAAATATTTATTTTAAACAGTCAAGTCCTTTCAAGTCACTGTCTCAAGCTTAAGTCAAGTCTCAAGTCATGAATACCAAGTCAAAGTCAAGTCTTTTATCAATGTAGTCAAGCAAGTCTCAAGTCAAAAAATATGCGACTAGAGTCAAGTCATGTGACTCGAGTCCCTACCTCTGGTCTCTACCCACCATCTTGGACTCATCTGCACTCGGTGAATACAACATATTCAAAGTAAGAGCCTTGACAATATGTTAAGAGCGTTTGTTTATCCCACATTATGAGCAGATCCGTTATAATTCCCATTTAACATACTTTATTTCTGATCTGGGTATTGATCTAATTAAGCTTCAACAGATTTATAGTTTTCATAATGAGTACAACCATGATATGCAGGTTATTGGTTGCTATCTGATTGAATTCCTTTACGTGTAAATCTCCCCATTTACCATAGCTTATTATTTTAATGATAATTAGAGGGTTTGTGATGCGATTCGTGTGCTTTGTTAGAAGCTGCAGGCTCTAAGCACAGCAGGGAAGTCATTACGATAAAAACATCTGAAAGCAGTAAAGAAGGCAAGGCAGGTTTATTTATATAGCCCCTTTCAGCACCAGGCAATTCAAGGTGCTTTACAAAAATGAAAGACATTCAGACAACGGCATTTAAAAACAGTAAAAGAAAATATAAGAAACATTAAAAGAAAAACAAAAAATGAAAGACATAAAGAAAATGGCATTTAAGTCAGTCATTAAAAAGAAAAGCTAATAAAATAAACATTAAAAGATAAAAGTTACAGTGCAGTCTAAGATATGAATAGTTCAATTATTTCGGTTCTTGATTTTTTATTTATTCACAGAACCTCCCTTTGGAAATCCGAACATTTCCGTCCGATTGTTAATTTAGATTGTTTTCACCGTGTTATGCTCGCATGACATCCACAACCGGACCCTCAGGAGGGTGTACTAGCCCCCTACTCTGCTCTGCGTTCCATAACAAAGTCTTTAAGTGTTACCTGAACACTCCGTGTTACCAAAACACTATTTTTCACCCGGCAGGTGCTGTGATACTTGTTCCTCAGTACAACTCACCCAAAAACTGATCGTAAACCCTGGCTACGATGGATATCCCAAATATCCTACCTTCGAGCAGTCCCTCTCATAAATGTCATGGAGAAATTAATTACGTCATGGAGAAATTAATTACAAATAAGAAAACCGCAATAAAGCCTAATTATTAAAGACAGCAAGGATATGTCACTGAAGGCGCACTGATAACACCTGTTATTGACTATTATGTAACTAGGATTATAACGCGGCTTAGACCCCATTTACACGCGAACAAAACGAACACGATATCAAAAAAGTCTTCCGTTCACACGAGACCGTTCGAAAGCGCTGGAGACGCTGTAGTACATATGCCGGGCCTGTAAGTGGCGCCACAAAATACACCAAAAGCAGCGAAGAAGACCCCGAGCACGGTTGCCATGGTTGTCCTTCTGTTTATGCCCTGCGGTGGATTTAGCAACATGTGGTTCATGTACTGTAACTCACAAAAACTCACCTCTTCAATCTGGCTTTTAATGTGTGATTGTTTTTGTATTATTTGACTTTAACTTTAACTATATATTTATTTGTTGTTCCTTTCTTTTCACTATATCTGTAAAGCGTCTTTGAGCACCTGTAAAAGCACTAACAAAATAAATCTATTATTATTATTATTATTATGTAGTTCTCCATGTCCACTTGTTGTTGATGGTTGTGGTAGAGGAGCTGTTGATGTTGCACTAACATCTGTAGTATGGTCAGTAGCAGTAGCATGCTACCAGCTACCATGCTACAGCTACCATGCTACAGCTACCATGCTACAGCTACCATGCTACAGCTACCATGCTACAGCAGTGAGCAGCAGAGGTGGGGAGAGGCGGGGCTATGGCTTCATCGTTAACAGGAAATGATCGTTCCGTTTGCAGATCTATCCACCTTGGGACCCGTTATCATTTGCGGGGTCCGTTTCCGCGTTTCCGTTACGGCCTCGTGTGAACGAACGGGCTATACGCGAGAGAAAAGTCGCAGATACAACCGTTTGCGTTCTCGTGTAAACAGCACCTTTGTTGAAAACTGATTCTGATTGGTCAATTTGGACATTTCAAGGTTGTTAATACTTGATAACAGACTGAGGATCAAGAGACTATGTGCAGTCATATCAAAGGCACTAATATGACGTTTCTCTCCTCTCTTTGGTAAATACTTGCTTTCACTTGAGCTGGATACACTGCATCTGAAACAGCTTGGATATAAGAAACAATGCAAGCTTTTACTGTCGCTGGTCGCACTGGACTTCCTCTATTTGCATCACTGCTCTCTTTCATGAAGGGATTGTTCCCCATATTGACACACACACACACACACACACACACACACACACACACACCACACACACACACACACACACACACACCACACACACACACACACACACCACACACACACACACACACACACACCACACACACCACAACACCACACACACACACACCACACCACACCACACACAACCACCACACACACACACACACACACACACACACACACACACACACACCACACACACACACACACCACACACACACAGCTGCGAATTAGGGGGTCCTAATTTCACTCCCACAAAGTCATTTATAGGAAAAACATGCATTTGTTCTCTGGGTACAAGAAGAAAACTTTCCGCAAGAAAAGCACTTCAAGTCCCCTGCTCAGTGGTGCATCAGCTACTGTGGTGCGGTGTGTGTGTGTGTGTGTGTGTGTGTGCGCTGTAATCAATGTGTGTGTGTGTGTGTGTTTCCAAGCTATCATAGCTCAGTCATGCAGGTAAAGTCATCATCACCAGCAATCTGCTCAGGCCTCTAGGGGATGATGCATGTGCACACACACACACACACACACACACACACACGGACGCACACGCACACACACACACCACACACAGATGTGTATGCGCACACTTACACACGCAAATAATTTCTCCCTGGAGTGTTTTTCACTCCGGTGAGGAGGACAGAGGGGGGGGTGCAGAGTCCATTCACCCGTACAGAGAGTAAGAAAATTAATTTGTCACAGCAGGTTTATCGTCATGACAACCTTCCCTTAATTAACGGCTGACAAACAGCAGTGTGTGTGTGTGTGTGTGTGTGGTGTGTGTCTCTCTCCTGGGAAACACTGATAGAAAGACAATGGAGGGAGACAAACAGTCTTCCCCTCTGATTGACAGGAATAAATGGCGAGAACGGCAGATGTATGGAGGTCCGCTATGATGCTGATACCTTCCTGTGTGTGTGTGTGTGTGTGTGTCAAAAAGTTCAGGTATGGTTCAGTTAAGGTGACACTGTAGTCATGCAATGGGTGCATGCTTCCAAACAAGGAATGTTAAGACATAACATTTTATGAGATCTGTTTAGAGTCCACCTAATATAATCACAATAAGCTGTTTCCCACTGCACAGTGTTGATTAAACTGTAATGCATAAGTTATAGTGTTTGTATTATATGTACAATATATAGTTGACTTATTCCTGTTTTTAACTTGCACCATTGTGTCACTTCCAGTTCTACATGTCTTCAGTATATTGTATGCTGCATTGTCAAAAGTCAAGCAACAACAACTACCTTCTTAACAGTGAATACAAAGTCCCTAACGATACTATTCTTTGGGCATAGAAATACGAATGAAATTCTACAAGCAATATCGGCTTTCATCCTTCAGGCTGCATCCTATCTGTATCAAAAGGACAGTCCTGGTATATATCGGTGTCACTAACTTGCGAGTGTGTGTGTGTGTGTGTGTATGTGTGTGTGTGTGTGTGTGTGTGTGTGTGTGTGTGTGTGTGTGTGTGTGTGTGTGTGTGTGCAGCAGTCAGAGCCAGTGCCAGCACTGACTGTGTGTCACAGCGGCTTAATAAAGACCCATAACCTCGTCTCGCTGCTCAGAAAACTTTGGGTTTGTGTTTTGAGCACGAGTCGAGTCGCTGGCATGCGATGAAGAACTCAACGACTTCTGTCCGACAAGCACGCTCCGTCATGTAAAACTAAAACATCTGAGACAGAGGAGCCTCAGACCACAGAGCTCTTTAAAGTCCCAGAGCATGAGAACAGACCCGCTGCCTCATAGACCACCAGAGAGAAAAAGCCAGTGTGTGTGTGTGTGTGTGTGTGTGTGTGTGTGCCCAGTGTGTGTGTGTTTTACCTCTTGAGGTTAAGCAGAGCCCAGGGGATGCCGGTGGGCGTTTTGAAGGCTGGCAGCAGCTTTTCTCCCAGCTCCACCGCCTTCCTACGGTAAACCTGAGACAGAAAGAAAGAGCATTTCATTAAAAAAGGCTTCTGACTCACTTCACATGTTCTTGATCAGCACTGCATCCCACGAGGGAAAAGAGAATGACTTTCTCCGGCACACAATGAGCCTTTTAGACGCATTACTCAAGATACGACTTAAAGCTTAACCGAGGGAGGACGTGGAATTGTAATATATATATAGGTAAAACTCACCCTTCTTTTCATTATGGACAATTACCTGACGATTATTTTCTCACTAAATCGTCTTAATACAAGTCCCGACAGCCCAACATAATGTGTTCTGCTTGTTTTGGTCAGCTAACAGTCCAACACTACAAAAACATATTCACTTTTCTCTCAAAAAGAACCAAGAAGCCCAAATTCCTCAATCCAACTTCAGAATTCACTGAAATCAGAAGACTTGAAAGATGACTGTTGACGTAAATCATAACATGTGTCTAGTACTTTATTGGTTGCAGCCACACGGTCGAATGCACTTATTGTAAGTTATTTGGGATAAAAGCATCAGTTTTGTCATTTTATGTATTGCAAAGCAGCATAATCGCAGCATGGTACGCAAGTACCAGTGTCTTGAAGTGGATTCTAGCAGTTACCGGAAGCCAGTGGAGGGAGCGGAGGAGCGGCGTGGTGTGGGAAAATTTTGGAAGGTTGAAGACCAGACGAGCCGCTGCATTCTGGATGAGCTGCAGAGGTCGGATGGCACATGCAGGTAGACCAGCCAGGAGGGAGTTGCAGTAGTCTAGGCGTGAGGTGACGAGAGCCTGGACCAGAACCTGCGTCGATTTCTGGGTCAGCTGTGGGCGTATCTTCCTGATGTTGAAAAGCGTGTATCTGCAGCAGCGGGTTGTAGCAGCGATGTTTGCAGTAAACGACAGGTTGTTATCTAGGATAACACCCAGAGTCCTTGCAGTCTGAGTCGGGGAAACAACAGAGGGGCCGATGTTGATAGTTAGGTCAAGAGAGGGACAATCTTTTCCCGGAGTTTCTGCAGCAGAGTTTGGAGTCAGGAGTTGGAACGAGTCAGAGGAAGGGAGGGCTGAGAGCACCGAGGAGGCAAAGGTAGAGGGGGAGAGGGAATGAAGGTTACGGCGGACAGGTGCAGGATGAGAAGAGATTAGTTTGTTATGTTTGGAAAGGCGTAAAGAGAATGAAATGAAGAAGTGATCGGAGGTGTGGAGCGGGTTTACAGAGAGGTTAGAAGTAGTGCAGTTCCTTGAGAATATGAGATCGAGGACACTGCCATTTATGAGTCGGTGGGGACGGAGACAGTGAGAAAGCAAAGGTGGTTAACAGAGATGTTAGTTCGTCTATCTTCCCCGTCTGGAGGTTGAAGTCTCCGAGAAGTACAGCGGGAGGGCCAGTTTCAGGGATGTGTGAGAGGAGATGATCTAATTCATCCAAGAAGTCCCCCAAGGCTCCTGGTGGACGGTAGAGAACAACAATGGTCAGTTGTATAGGATGGGTCACAGTGACGGCATGGAATTCAAAGGTGGAAGGAGTGAAGTTAGGTAGCTTGAAGAGGGAGAAGCTCCATTTGGGAGAGAGCAGGAGACCAGTGCCACCTCCTCTGCCAGTGGGTCTGGGTGTATGGGAGAAGGAATATGCTGTGGAGAGACTGCTGGGGTGGATGTGTTGGATGGAGTAATCCACGTCTCAGTGAGAGCAAGGACATCCAGAGACTGCAGGGAGGCGGAGCCAGAGATGAAGTCAGCCTTAGGAACAGCTGACTGGCAGTTCCACAGGCCGCCTGAAACTAGGTGCTGGATCTCAGTGGAGCACGTGGGATAGACGAGAGCGGGCCGGTTATAGCGATTAGGAGATACACGGGGCCAGTGATAATTGCGAGAAGACACATGAACAGGAATGGAGAAAATACACATGATTATAGCATGAGGGGCTGGAAAGCTAAACAAAAGAAAAATAAGAATAAGACACCAGTGATACTTAGCTCAAATTAGAGTAGGATTTGCCTCCTCTTTGCCACCCTCGTGACTCCCGCAGGACTCCAATGTCTTTGGCAGTCTGACGCTGCCGCTGACGCTCAAGAAACAGCTGCCTAAATGGACGCCTGATTGCTGAGTTCTCACAGCTAAGGTGCCACGCCCCTCTAGTTAGTTAACTCTCAACAGCTGATGGGCGACAACGCAGAGGGGTGCGTATTTAAATGCAGCCCAGACAGAAACTGGACGCAGTGACAGTTTCACGTGGACAGATCTGAGATTTAAATTCTCTCAAAAGTGCCCTTTTAGCTACAACAACTACAGAACAATTATACAGAGTAGAATAACTGAAATAGAGAAGTCTAATTAAACAAGATTATTACTTACAGCGGTTTCTGCGTCCGAGGAGGTGTAGCAGCCAGGTCAAAGGAGTACACATTTGATTGGCATCAGCCAATCAAATCCCGTTTATGCAAATCCCGCCAGTACAAGCGCTAGCCAATCAAACCGCGTGCAAGCTGGGAGAGCCAGACCGCAGTTCATTTCCTCATATTCCAAACGAGAAATCACGGTAGCAAATCACCCGGTTCTTTCCGACCAGAACTATTTACCGGGATACAAACCGGAGGAGCCAGGCATGGAGGGAGGTGGCAGAGACAGTGGGGGAAACTGGTAGGTTTTCGCCTGTTTGGGGAGTTTATATCCAGTTTACTTCGTTTCAACTTTGCTATTGCTTTGTATGTCGGGGGCGGAGATTCATGTGATGGGTTGTTGGTCGCGTTGCTCGCAAAAATCGCCAAGCTTCAGACACGCCCAGCATCAAGATTTGTTTCATGCCCGTGTGTGGACGGGCCGTTACATTGATGCCACTTTGAACTATAAGGGTTTACATTGGAGCAGGTATTCCAGTCCTCATGGTGTCTATGTTGTTTGTCTTTTGGGGGTCTCCAAGCTTCCTATTATCTCACCTTTCACACCTGAAGCCAATTTCCTGGCCAGCTGTGAAATTACAAATCCTGGCCGGCTAGTTTTATCCCCTCCGTTTGATTCTGCAAGCGCCAACAGCATTGCTTTTAATTCTGTGGTGCCAAGCGGTAACCTGGAAAAACAGAAAAGGCTTTCCATCTCCATAAATTAGCGTATCATGCCAGGAAGTGCCCTCTCACACTCCTCCGAGTATGCCAATTGAAAATAAGTCTTCCAACGTTCCATACTCTGATGAAGTCTATATTTTTGCCCAGTTTTTAGTTTCTATTCTTCTCCTCATTTAATCCATGACCTCCGTTTCCCTCCTGCTTTCCTTCTCTTGAAAACACTTCGCCCCCTCCAGGCGCAAAAAAAAATGTGAATTGCGATAGATTCACAAATTAATTAGAGGCTTTAAATAATGGCTGCCTTTCACTGCCTTAGGTTAGTGCAGATGAGAGCTGCACTGAGACCATCTAGGTGTGTGTGTGTTTGCTTTGAAGACATCTCTGGATACCCCTGAATGCAAGACTTGTCTTTGTTGCTTAAAGGTTGCCTCAGGGCAGTAAGACAGTTCCAGTAAGATGTTACTAACAATACTCTGTGTGTCTCAGTCAGTAGGGGCTTGGACTGGGAGCTGTAGGGTTGTTGGTTCAAGTCCAGACCAGACATAACAATATGGAGTGTGGACTGCTACTTGGAGAGGTCCCAGTTCACCTCCTGCCCTGCCGTGGTGCCCTTGAGCAAGGCACCGGACACCTCCCTTCCCCCCTCACTCCCATTGCTCCCCGGGCACTGTGCAATAGCTGCCCACTGCTCCTAGTACTAGACTCCTGGTACTAGGATGGGTTAAAAGCAGTGGCCACTTCTTCTGCCATACTGACGACACTCAATTTCTATTTTACTTTTAGGGCAATTAGGGTTTTGTTGTGCTGTTGCTCGTTAAAGTAGCTCAAAATGAAAATCCAAACTTAAATGTGTTAAATGTGAATAAGTTGTCTCGAGTCTCTACAAAGCATTGTTAATGTTCCCATCACATCCAGAAGAAAAGGCTTGCTGACAGACTGCCACTTCCCAGGGTCACCCAGTGTGAAAATATCTCTTGGCTGTACTAATAGAGCTATTCTCCTTCCAGGCCTATTAATCAAACTCTGAGACCCCAAGAGCTCAGGATTGATTGCTTTAGCCTCAGAGCCTGTAGCTGGAGGAGTACATCTGGCCCAGACTGACTTAACATCACCTTCTATGAGATAAGAAAAAGAGAAGGGTCAAAGGATTTAATTTCAACTTTGCAGCGTGATTAAGATGGTGACATTGTTTTGTTATCTGCCGTTTTACTGGGAAGGAGACACTTAATTTAAGTCAGTATAATCTGTAATGGTGAGTAATATAATGTTTATTGTTTTTGTGAAAAAGCCAAATAGTAACCTAATGATGACCTCTGTAATTAAGGGACTAAGGAAAGATTACTATTCTTACAGCACCAACACGTTTTTAACCGCTAAATGACGTACAAAACGTTGCATCTTTTCTTTTGAATTGTTTGATTATTGCAAAGGCCTATCAACTCATCGTCTAAAGCCAAGCTAGTCATCATAGCTGCAAGTGAAACGAGTAAATCAAAAGATAACGTGTTAGAAATGTCTGCTTAAAGGCGTCTAAGTGGCTTAAATGAAAGAAAGAAAGGAAGCTGCAACGTATGTATTAGGGGTGCAACGGTACCTGTACCGAAATTATTCGGTATGGGCCCTTCGGTTCGGTACACATGTGTACCGAAGTGTACCGAACGAATATAACATTAAACGTCCAGAGTAATTTGCTCACATTGGGTTCAACGCGTCATAGAGCGAGCAAGTCATTTCATTGGACGAGAGGCATACTATGAGAGCTGGTCAGAGGGATGCGTTCAAATTTAGTCAGTGAGGAACTGTCGAAATGGCGAACGCAGATAAAGTTGAGCTCGAAAATCCTCCAGCATCATTGAAGTCTCCGGTTTGGGAACATTTTGGTTTCGCAGTTACGTACAAGGGTGACGGACAAAGACAGGTGGACCGAACCAAAGCTGTTTGTCGGCATTGTTCAACTAACATTGGTTACGCGGCTGGAAATACATCAAACGTGCACACTCTTGAAAAGGCATCACCCGAACGTGAATATCACCGGTACCAAAAGACTGAAGTGCAAACCCAACTCCCGCTAGCATTTAGCCTCCACCACTCGCAAAAACTTCAGACCGAGCCAAAGCTATTACAAACGGCAAATATCCTTATGTTGCCATGGTAGCAAAGCGCTACCTGGCTGTATCTGCTACCTCTGTCCCTAGCGAGAGGGTGTTCTCCACAGCAGGAGTTGCTAGTGCCAGCAGATCTGCCCTTTCAGCAAGCAATGTGGACAAGTTCATCTTTCTTTAAACAACATGAAAATACAATGACGAGCAAGTCCTGATGTCAAACTGGCTGCTTAGGTACTAGTACAGTTCAAATACAGATTATTTCAGTTCATCGAAATGCTGCACCTTAATGTTTATTTTATTATATTTATTTGAGTGAATACATTATTCACAGTTTAGTAATAATTTAAAAAACCCCAATTTTTTTTATGTTTTGTGATAATTCTTTCTGCTGTACCGAAAACTAACCGAACCGTGACCTAAAAACCGAGGTACGTACCGAACCAAAATGTTTGTAAACCGTTACACCCCTAGTATATGTATACAAGAAAACGGATTGAAAAGTACCATCTAACATTTAAAAACTTTCTTTAAAAGTTGTGATTTAAAGCAAACATATTTTGCAAGAAAGACATTATTAAAACCTTAAGCTGTTAATTAAAGGGGAAAAGTTGATGTGCAAGTGTTTGAGTGTGTGGATGTGACACACACACACACACACACACACACACACACACACACACACACACACACAACCACACACACACACACACACACCACACACACACACACACACACACTCACACACACACCACACACACAACACACACACCCCCACACCACACACACACACACACACACACACACACACACACACACACACACCCACACACACACACACACACACACACACACACACACACACACACACACACACACACACACACACACACACACACACACCATTAATCAAGTCATATGCAGTGCTGTGGGAGTGATTTGCAGGAGCTTTATCAGTCTGAATGTTAATGGAGGAGCTATGGGACATACTGGCTAGAGTAGATAACGCCAGGGTAACTAGTGTGTGTTTTGTGTGTGTGTATGTGTGTGTGTAACAGAGTGAGAAAAGAAAGTGTCAGTAGAAATAGTGGAAGTTTTGAAGTACTGCCATATCTTTCAATGCCACAACACAACATCTTAATAATGTAGGAAGCCACATTTCTTGCTGTTTTAGTAAAACTGTTCGATTTGATGTTTGCATTACTTTATATATAATATATGTAGTGTGTTATATAGGTGTTTGTGCACATACATGGTCTGCAAAGGCTAAATCCCAAAGTTTCCCTCCACAACAGATAATTTGACGGATGGAGACATCTCGACTGTCTCAAAGAAGCTATCCTTTGCTATTCTGTAAGACTAATTATAAAAGCTGAATTCAGGGACACACGTTCGTCTGACCATCTGTCTGCTGCTGTGCCTCCAGATCGGCTCCGGTCCGAGTCTGAAGCAGATCAATTGGACGAATCAATCGGATCTCAGCAGCATTTTCAACTCAGTTAGCGACAATCAATGGGTTCATGCCCAGCGAGAGATGGAGACAGAAAGAGGGAGAGAGTATTGTACCGTCGATTCGTCAGACCTCCCGAGCGTCCTATAAATGTTTCAAGTGTCTGCTTAAGATAAATCCACTGGACATGGAGAAGAGGTTTCCCACTGATCGCCCCGATTGATTATTCCATCATTTCTCTTTTGAATTTCCATCATGACGAATGAAGAGTGCTACCGTAAATGTACAGGAAACGTTATCCTGGTTCGTTACTAGTCTCTTTACATATCAAGCCATTATTCAGAAGCACTCAAAAAGCGGTCGCCTTTCAACAGTGTTGGGACTAACGCCGTTATTTTTGGCAGTAACTAGTACTCTAACGCATTACTTTTTAAATTCAGTAACTCAGTTACCGTTACTACATGGTGCGTTACTCCGTTACTGCGTTAGTTTTTTTATATAGTCAACAGCCAGGCGAACAGAGATGAGAACTGTACTTAAGTACAGTACTTGAGTAAATGTACTTAGATACTTCCTGTGTCACATGCGGAGACAGGCTGTGGGCGTGTTTGTGTTGTTTACTAACAAGACTGTCATGGCGGCGGCAGAGCTCAAGTCTAGTTTCTCCACCTGGATATATTCTCACTATTTCACTTTTGTCGAGCACAAAGAAAAAGAACGTTTTAGTTAAATGTAAGTTGTGTCCTGGCGGGTCAAAGAGCCTATCTACTGCCAGTCATTCAAATCTCTTAAAACATCTGCAGAAACAACATGCTGGGACGAAGCTAGTAGCTAAGACCACAGAGACTCAGCCGACGCCACTCCACCTCCACCTGCACCTAAGCAACAGCAGCTGGATTTTAACCGAGGGACTGCTAGCCAGGGGAAAGTCGATAAAGCCATTGCACGGTATGTTGTGGAACACATGCAGGCTATCGCTACAGTGGAGTCACCCGCTTTCAGGGAGCTAGTTAGCATGATAGCATGTCCGGGCGGCACACGGCATATGGGACGGAAAACTTTTTCCAACTACCTGGAGAAAGAATATACAAAAATGTAAAGCCAGCTAATATCGCTGCTATCCAGATTGCATATAATGCATGTCAAGTTGATCAACAGATTGTATTATTCTCCAATGCAATAACAGTACTGAAATGAAGGCTATAAGGGCATTCATATAATGGGAGCCCTTTTTTAAGTAACTAAAACGTTACTTTTCACATTAACGCATTACTTTGTGGTGTAAGTAATCAGTAAAGTAACTGAGTTACTTTTGAAATGAAGTAACTAGTAATGGGAACTAGTTACTGGTTTTCAGTAACTAGCACAACACTGCCTTTCAACCAGAAGGTTGTGGGTTCGATCCCAGCCCGTGCCGTCAACATGTCGACGTATCCTTGGGCAAGATACTGAACCCTGAGTTGCTCCCGATGGCCAACGGTGTGTGAATGTTAGGTCCTAGAGTGAGGTACGTGTAGTATGTAAAGCGCTTTGAGGGGTCGTAAAGACTGGATAAAGCTCTATATAAGTACAATCCATTTACTGTAATTGTCACTATTTTTGGGGGGCTTTCTCGTTTGCTGCGAGTCTAGAAACGGAGGGTGTTGTTGACTGTTAAGCCCCTGCTGAGATGAACGTGTCATGTGTGATATTCGGCTGTTAATAACATTGGATTTATCACGTAAACTTTATACATCTCTTATTTCCAGCTTATTAAAGTTACACCCAGACCACTGTGAACCCTTGTCACAAGTATATTCCACTGTATACACTGATTGAAGTATTTGCCTGGGTAAAGAAGCAAAGGATGGGGTAAAGAAGTGCATTCAGATCTTCATGTATTTACAATTACAAGTCCCTATTCTTCCTCAGCATCCTCTAGACATCTTGTTTCACCTTGCTGCAGCGATCTGTACGGTACACTCTAGGACCCAGGTGTTAACATACTTTAAATGGTAATTGGACTGCATTTCTATAGCAGTTTTCCAATCTTTGCTAACCCTAACCCATCCATTAATAATAATAATGGGTTCCATTTATAAAGCACTTCATATTTGAATTCAAATCCCGAAGTGCTACAAGTAGTGAGCATGGACAGTATAAATAAACATTACACAACACGGTAGAATTAATAAAAAAGCAATACAAATAAATAAAAAATAAATAAAAGGGTGATAAAAAGGTCTAGGCAAAGGCTCTTTTGAAGAGATGGGTTTTGAGGCCTTTTTTAAAAGCCTCCACGGTCCTATTGTGAAGCTGACGATTGAGCGGCCCGACCGAGCAAGGAGGCAGAGGCAGAACGTCCAAATATAACCCGGTGTGGGCATTTATTAAATCATAAATATATGACACAGCCTCAATCTGCTGCCGTGTGAACACAGCCACCACAAGCATCTCACACACACTTTTAGTTTAATTTGGGTGTTAATTAGTGTAAAAAGCTCTGAAATGTTCGGAGCAGTTGAGCAAACCAGCTTTAGTGTGAACGCAAGAAGACATTTGAAGCTGTGGCCTCGTTTCCAGTGGCTCCTTTTGGGCTTTTCAGATAGCTGCAGGGCCGAGAGATGAGAAACTGCAGAGAGGGAATAAAGGAGGCCATGAAGTGGACCCGCAGCAAGGAGAAGATACTGGGTCACTCAAAGTAGATGGATGGACTGAGGACGGACGGAGAGGGAATACAGGACAGTATAACGCAGAAGAAAGGAATAGAGGGTAAAGGAGAAAGAGAGGAAGGGGGGGAATAGGGATGAAGGGAGAGGAGATAATTGGGCCTCATTTGCAAGTGTGTCTGTGTGTGTTTTGCAGATTTCCTCGGCTTCAATGTGGGTCAAGGGTATGAAGGCAGTCCAACAGCTCCTACTGTTTCACAAGGGCTTCACTGATGTTTCTTTTCAACTAAGCTTTCATAATGAGAACTTTTCATGTGTTTTAATCAGTCTCTACCAGAGGTGGGAGTAAGTCCTACATGTCATGAGCAAGTCTCAAGTCTTGACCTACAAGTATCAAGCAAGTCCCAAGTCACTGTGGTGAGAGTCAAGCAAGTCAAGTCAAGTCATACAAAAGTCTGATGAATGAGCCCAGTTTCCGTATTTAAATCAGTTAAAAGACAGTGGTTATGAAAATGGATTAAACCCACACTATGATCTTCAATACAGTTAATCATTTGAAAACTAATTTAGACCGATGACAATCATATTAGATTCATATTAACCCTAGAACTGCAGACAATAAGCGAGGACTCAAAATGTCCGTTCAAAAAGGCAGAATTCCAGGTAAGAAAATCATATATGTCATTTGCCATTTCACATATTTAATTTAAATGTCTGTTAACACTAGAACCGCCAACAGCGTCAGCGCCAACATATCATTCTCAAATCATTTAATTTGTTCCTCTTCAGCATTTCCTTAGGAACTAAGTAGGACGATTTAAAACTCAATTTTTACTTAATTTGGTTAATGTTGAAATTGCTTCAGCTTATCATCATAACAGATCAAAAAGTTCAGATTCATTTTATAATAAATCAAGGAATGATGCACTTCTACAAACAAAAACAACATAATTAAAACATTTAAACAAACTACTAAAAAGTAGATGAACTACATTATTCAAAAGTTTACAGTAACTTCTGATAATAACAGGGGAAATAAACGCTCTCCCTCCCCCTCTCTCTCTCCCTCTCTCTCTCTCGCCTTCTCCCTCTCTCGCCCTCTCCCCCTCTCTCCCTCCTGACGGCCCGTCAGTATCAAGGTTAGTCAAAATGAATCCCTTGGCGGTTCTAGTGTTCACTTACCGTTTTGTCTTCTCTTTGCTTAATCGATTTGAAACCAAGTCTAACGTAGCTTAAACTTAGCGTTAGCTTTCTAGCTAACACAACACATACACCTTTCTCTGTGGGGTTTTTGTAGTGACGAATGAAGTTGGATGTTGTGGTGGTCGTGTCACTGATCTTTATGCTGCAGACCCTGCATACCGCTGTTCTCTTCTTATTACCGTCATCGACAAAATAAACCTTGAATCCAAACATCACTGTTTTTGGAGTAACGCTAGCCGCTGCCATGTTAAGTGAGACGCATGCCTTCTAGTGGGTTGCCAGGTTTGCGCGCACGGCGCTATAATCACGTTTTTCGAAAAACTAAACGTAATATCTCACTACAAAAACAAACGCAAATAATTTATTTTAAACAGTCAAGTCCTTTCAAGTCACCTGTCTCAAGCTTAAGTCAAGTATCAAGTCATGAATACCAAGTCAAAGTCAAGTCTTTTATCAATGTAAGTCAAGCAAGTCTCAAGTCAAAAAATATGCGACTAGAGTCAAGTCATGTGACTCGAGTCCCTACCTCTGGTCTCTACCCACCATCTTGGACTCATCTGCACTCGGTGAATACAACATATTCAAAGTAAGAGCCTTGACAATATGTTAAGAGCGTTTGTTTATCCCACATTATGAGCAGATCCGTTATAATTCCCATTTAACATACTTTATTTCTGATCTGGGTATTGATCTAATTAAGCTTCAACAGATTTATAGTTTTCATAATGAGTACAACCATGATATGCAGGTTATTGGTTGCTATCTGATTGAATTCCTTTACGTGTAAATCTCCCCATTTACCATAGCTTATTATTTTAATGATAATTAGAGGGTTTGTGATGCGATTCGTGTGCTTTGTTAGAAGCTGCAGGCTCTAAGCACAGCAGGGAAGTCATTACGATAAAAACATCTGAAAGCAGTAAAGAAGGCAAGGCAGGTTTATTTATATAGCCCCTTTCAGCACCAGGCAATTCAAGGTGCTTTACAAAAATGAAAGACATTCAGACAACGGCATTTAAAAACAGTAAAAGAAAATATAAGAAACATTAAAAGAAAAACAAAAAATGAAAGACATAAAGAAAATGGCATTTAAAGTCAGTCATTAAAAAGAAAAGCTAATAAAATAAACATTAAAAGATAAAAGTTACAGTGCAGTCTAAGATATGAATAGTTCAATTATTTCGGTTCTTGATTTTTTATTTATTCACAGAACCTCCCTTTGGAAATCCGAACATTTCCGTCCGATTGTTAATTTAGATTGTTTTCACCGTGTTATGCTCGCATGACATCCACAACCGGACCCTCAGGAGGGTGTACTAGCCCCCTACTCTGCTCTGCGTTCCATAACAAAGTCTTTAAGTGTTACCTGAACACCCCGTGTTACCAAAACACTATTTTTCACCCGTCGGTGCTGTGATACTTGTTCCTCAGTACAACTCACCCAAAAACTGATCGTAAACCCTGGCTACGATGGATATCCCAAATATCCTACCTTCGAGCAGTCCCTCTCATAAATGTCATGGAGAAATTAATTACGTCATGGAGAAATTAATTACAAATAAGAAAACCGCAATAAAGCCTAATTATTAAAGACAGCAAGGATATGTCACTGAAGGCGCACTGATAACACCTGTTATTGACTATTATGTAACTAGGATTATAACGCGGCTTAGACCCCATTTACACGCGAACAAAACGAACACGATATCAAAAAAGTCTTCCGTTCACACGAGACCGTTCGAAAGCGCTGGAGACGCTGTAGTACATATGCCGGGCCTGTAAGTGGCGCCACAAAATACACCAAAAGCAGCGAAGAAGACCCCGAGCACGGTTGCCATGGTTGTCCTTCTGTTTATGCCCTGCGGTGGATTTAGCAACATGTGGTTCATGTACTGTAACTCACAAAAACTCACCTCTTCAATCTGGCTTTTAATGTGTGATTGTTTTTGTATTATTTGACTTTAACTTTAACTATATATTTATTTGTTGTTCCTTTCTTTTCACTATATCTGTAAAGCGTCTTTGAGCACCTGTAAAAGCACTAACAAAATAAATCTATTATTATTATTATTATTATGTAGTTCTCCATGTCCACTTGTTGTTGATGGTTGTGGTAGAGGAGCTGTTGATGTTGCACTAACATCTGTAGTATGGTCAGTAGCAGTAGCATGCTACCAGCTACCATGCTACAGCTACCATGCTACAGCTACCATGCTACAGCTACCATGCTACAGCTACCATGCTACAGCAGTGAGCAGCAGAGGTGGGGAGAGGCGGGGCTATGGCTTCATCGTTAACAGGAAATGATCGTTCCGTTTGCAGATCTATCCACCTTGGGACCCGTTATCATTTGCGGGGTCCGTTTCCGCGTTTCCGTTACGGCCTCGTGTGAACGAACGGGCTATACGCGAGAGAAAAGTCGCAGATACAACCGTTTGCGTTCTCGTGTAAACAGCACCTTTGTTGAAAACTGATTCTGATTGGTCAATTTGGACATTTCAAGGTTGTTAATACTTGATAACAGACTGAGGATCAAGAGACTATGTGCAGTCATATCAAAGGCACTAATATGACGTTTCTCTCCTCTCTTTGGTAAATACTTGCTTTCACTTGAGCTGGATACACTGCATCTGAAACAGCTTGGATATAAGAAACAATGCAAGCTTTTACTGTCGCTGGTCGCACTGGACTTCCTCTATTTGCATCACTGCTCTCTTTCATGAAGGGATTGTTCCCCATATTGACACACACACACACACACACACACACACACACACACACACACACACACACACACACACACACACACACACACACACACACACACACACACACACACACACACACACACACACACACACACACACACACACACACACACACACACACACACACACACACACACACACACACACACACACACACACACACACACACACACACACACACACACACACACACACACACACACACACACACACACACACACACACACACACAGCTGCGAATTAGGGGGTCCTAATTTCACTCCCACAAAGTCATTTATAGGAAAAACATGCATTTGTTCTCTGGGTACAAGAAGAAAACTTTCCGCAAGAAAAGCACTTCAAGTCCCCTGCTCAGTGGTGCATCAGCTACTGTGGTGCGGTGTGTGTGTGTGTGTGTGTGTGTGTGTGCGCTGTAATCAATGTGTGTGTGTGTGTGTGTTTCCAAGCTATCATAGCTCAGTCATGCAGGTAAAGTCATCATCACCAGCAATCTGCTCAGGCCTCTAGGGGATGATGCATGTGCACACACACACACACACACACACACACACACACGGACGCACACGCACACACACACACACACACACAGATGTGTATGCGCACACTTACACACGCAAATAATTTCTCCCTGGAGTGTTTTTCACTCCGGTGAGGAGGACAGAGGGGGGGGGTGCAGAGTCCATTCACCCGTACAGAGAGTAAGAAAATTAATTTGTCACAGCAGGTTTATCGTCATGACAACCTTCCCTTAATTAACGGCTGACAAACAGCAGTGTGTGTGTGTGTGTGTGTGTGTGTGTCTCTCTCTCTGGGAAACACTGATAGAAAGACAATGGAGGGAGACAAACAGTCTTCCCCTCTGATTGACAGGAATAAATGGCGAGAACGGCAGATGTATGGAGGTCCGCTATGATGCTGATACCTTCCTGTGTGTGTGTGTGTGTGTGTGTCAAAAAGTTCAGGTATGGTTCAGTTAAGGTGACACTGTAGTCATGCAATGGGTGCATGCTTCCAAACAAGGAATGTTAAGACATAACATTTTATGAGATCTGTTTAGAGTCCACCTAATATAATCACAATAAGCTGTTTCCCACTGCACAGTGTTGATTAAACTGTAATGCATAAGTTATAGTGTTTGTATTATATGTACAATATATAGTTGACTTATTCCTGTTTTTAACTTGCACCATTGTGTCACTTCCAGTTCTACATGTCTTCAGTATATTGTATGCTGCATTGTCAAAAGTCAAGCAACAACAACTACCTTCTTTAACAGTGAATACAAAGTCCCTAACGATACTATTCTTTGGGCATAGAAATACGAATGAAATTCTACAAGCAATATCGGCTTTCATCCTTCAGGCTGCATCCTATCTGTATCAAAAGGACAGTCCTGGTATATATCGGTGTCACTAACTTGCGAGTGTGTGTGTGTGTGTGTGTGTGTGTATGTGTGTGTGTGTGTGTGTGTGTGTGTGTGTGTGTGTGTGTGTGTGTGTGTGTGTGTGTGTGTGTGCAGCAGTCAGAGCCAGTGCCAGCACTGACTGTGTGTCACAGCGGCTTAATAAAGACCCATAACCTCGTCTCGCTGCTCAGAAAACTTTGGGTTTGTGTTTTGAGCACGAGTCGAGTCGCTGGCATGCGATGAAGAACTCAACGACTTCTGTCCGACAAGCACGCTCCGTCATGTAAAACTAAAACATCTGAGACAGAGGAGCCTCAGACCACAGAGCTCTTTAAAGTCCCAGAGCATGAGAACAGACCCGCTGCCTCATAGACCACCAGAGAGAAAAAGCCAGTGTGTGTGTGTGTGTGTGTGTGTGTGTGTGTGTGTGTGTGTGTGTTTTACCTCTTGAGGTTAAGCAGAGCCCAGGGGATGCCGGTGGGCGTTTTGAAGGCTGGCAGCAGCTTTTCTCCCAGCTCCACCGCCTTCCTACGGTAAACCTGAGACAGAAAGAAAGAGCATTTCATTAAAAAAGGCTTCTGACTCACTTCACATGTTCTTGATCAGCACTGCATCCCACGAGGGAAAAAGAGAATGACTTTCTCCGGCACACAATGAGCCTTTTAGACGCATTACTCAAGATACGACTTAAAGCTTAACCGAGGGAGGACGTGGAATTGTAATATATATATAGGTAAAACTCACCCTTCTTTTCATTATGGACAATTACCTGACGATTATTTTCTCACTAAATCGTCTTAATACAAGTCCCGACAGCCCAACATAATGTGTTCTGCTTGTTTTGGTCAGCTAACAGTCCAACACTACAAAAACATATTCACTTTTCTCTCAAAAAGAACCAAGAAGCCCAAATTCCTCAATCCAACTTCAGAATTCACTGAAATCAGAAGACTTGAAAGATGACTGTTGACGTAAATCATAACATGTGTCTAGTACTTTATTGGTTGCAGCCACACGGTCGAATGCACTTATTGTAAGTTATTTGGGATAAAAGCATCAGTTTTGTCATTTTATGTATTGCAAAGCAGACATAATTATAATCCTTCTTTTCCGTTAGTCACAGATATAGAACTTCTTCATCTCAACACAATGCAATAAAAACATACACTGTCTTTAAAATAAGTTTACTAAAGCGGAACAAAGTTTTAAAAATAACTAATGGGCGCAGTACGACCAGCCAAACGACGGCAGCAGGGGACGTACTCCAGATCTGAGCCCAGAGCTTTCAACCAGGGCGACAACAAGGACATCTACTCAAGGAGAGTCACTGAAATCATGTTTTCTCACACGCCGGATTTACATTGCAAATATAATACTCCTTCTCGCCTCCTTCACAATCTTGAAACCCCTTTATTTCCGCTTTCCTGTCCCCTTCCTTCAGTCCTTCAGCCATTTTGTATTCCACGGCTTCCCTACTGTGGATGTTTGACATGTTTAATTTAAAGGAAAATGACAGACGTTGTTTTAAAATAGCATGGTGTTTAGTTAGTTAGTTATTAAAAAAAGAAAAAAGAAAAAAAGATTAACAAGACAAACATGTCGCTGATGACGATCACCTAATGTTTTATAAGAAAAATATATGTTAGAGGGGGGGAGGACCAGAACACTTTTTTAAGCTTCTTCTTGCCCCTGTTGAACATGAACAGAGACTATCTGAAAATTATTATTATTATTATTTTTTGGTACTTTGTTATAATTATTAATCTGAGTGAAAAAAAAGAGAATATATATATATTATTGTTATATTTTTTTGTTTCTGACATGTTCAATAAATTGACTAAACTAAACTAGTTTCTGGCAACATGTAAAGTTGAAATTACAGATGTAAAAGAAGGCTCCTTCCAGTAAAGAATGGTTTAAAATAAGGACTGTTCTTTAACTCAATGCCTATATATTTGCTGCTACAGTAAATGAGGAAAAGGAAGTGAAATAGCATGTTTTTCTCAGTCCTTTGTTATCTTATAGAATACGACTTTACAGACTGAGCTGGTGAACACGAGGAAGTGAAGTCATTTCTTTGGAACGAACAGAGGCTTGATGTTGCTTTGAATAACTTTATGAATATTCAATCGTAACACTACAGCGCAAAAGAGTAAATGTACCTGAACGTATGTTATGTATTAAACTATATATTATTATTATTATTATTATATAAAAGCTCATTTCAGGTAGTCGTGTGTCGTGACTTATGACCTGAGTCTTATGAAGCATGTATTATTTTTAAATAGTGCTACTTTTTTGATAGTTGTGGCACTTTTTGTAACACAAGTAATGCCTGGTTGTTGACTAGTAATCATCACTTTTGACCAAACTATTGTTAATCTTATTATCGGCTTCATTTGAAGATGTTATTGCTTCAATGCAGAACCACTTCTTCCCTTGAATAGCTTTACACTCTAAGTGCGAGTGGATTTGATTCACTGGACCGAGCTCTGTGGTAGCATATCGGAGCGGACAGCTTTGTGGCCCTTTCAGCCGAGGGGTGACGGCGTCTCTTAGGTGTCGGATTTTGTTGGCTTTAAACGTGAAGCACTTCCACATTTGGCTCCTGGCACGGGTTGAGTCAGGCAGTTAGGATAAAGTGGGATTTGGACCAAGGCGAGGTGGACTGTTTGGCCAAGGCTGCTGCTGTGCACTGACAAGAGTGAGGGTGACGTGATGTCAGCTGTATCCCTGACCCTCGAGAGGAAGTGCTCTCGTTCACGGATTAAAGCACTTTGGGCTGCTTGGCATGAAAGCTGCTATGCAAATAAAGTGTATTATTATTATTACAATTGTATGGCTTATTTTATGGCTATATTTCAGGCTGTTCTGGGTTTGTATCTTCATTGTTTATTGCACTTACTGTAAGTCAGCTAATACAATGTAATGTACTGTCCACAATGTCATCACACAGAAACAGCCGAACCTACACAACAGCCATTTATGAGGATAGAAAAGCATTTAGATCTGAGAATACAAATAGTTGTTATGATTTATCTGCCTAGTCATTTGTAGAATTGTTAATTATTGTATAAAATGCCAGGAAACTGTGAAAAATGCCCATCCTAGTTTCTCAAACTCTCAAATAAATATACTTTAATAGGATTTTAAAAGCAATACATGGATAATCTCCATATTTGAGAGGCTGAAAAGTGGATTTTCTGCCATTTTAGCATGAAAAATTACTTTGTAGTTTGCGATTAATCGACTTTTAAATGTTTGTAATCTTTGCAGGTAAACACCTTTTCGAAGAAGCAACTTGTCATCAAGATTCATGAATAAGGGAACACGGTAACTTTTAAAAAGGATGGACATCATTCTTGAATTATGAGATTTCATAACGCAGGAATAATGGTTCAGTGTAATTACATCCCATAATTCAAGTTTGGTTTTCACATTCAAATATAAACACGACTCGGATAATCGAAGTTTTATATACCAGCCGGCCTCGTACCGTTTCTAACACGTATCGTGTTGATATTACCAAGGTTCACACACACACACACACACACACACACACGTAGAATCAGACCGATATAACAGGCCAGACACACACACACACACACACACACACACACACACACACACACACACACACACACACACACACACACACACACACACACACACACACACACACACACACACACACACACACACACACACACACACACACACACACACACACACACACACACACACACCACACACACACACACACACGTAGAATCAGACCGATATAACAGGCCAGACACCACACACACACACACACACACACACACACACACACACACACACACACACACACACGTAGAATCAGACCGATATAACAGGCCAGACACACACACACACACACACACACACACACACACACACACACGTAGAATCAGACCGATATAACAGGCCAGACACACCCAGACACACACCCACTTTTTGTTTTAGCCTCTTTCAGATTATTATTCTGGTTTCACATATTTACACTCCTCTTTCACAAACCCAGTGTCACACCCAGTAGAAAAGAAGCTCTGAAAAAAACAAGAGCAGCAGAAAAAAAAGGCAGACAGACAAAGTGAGGAACCCAAACAAAACATATTTAGAAAGAATGGTTTGCATTAAACAAATATGAGTATATAATACAATGCCACTGCCATCTCATCATACATGTCATGCTGGTTAGGGGGGTGTTTAGATCAGATGACATTCATAACAAGGGGTGTCACTGCCACTGAAGACATTTCACTTCATGGCCAGGGTGGGAATGCACCATCAGCAGCACGTGGCTTGCTCAAGGGTACATAAACAAAGATGTCGTCATTATTAGAGAAATAAAAAAAGGATTGGCCTTCACTAGTAAAATGTCACCTTGGAGGTTTTTGAACCGTTGTTTAGACTTTAATCGTGAAAATAAGGATATAAGACACATTTGGTCCATATTTAATATCTTCATGTTTCCAATTATTTATTTACACCGTACTTCGAAAAGGATTTACAATATAAAGTATTTTCAAGCCAAGATTTGTGGTGACACTGCCCCGGCCCCACTATGTGTGTGTGTGTGTGTGTGTGAGTGTGTGTGTGAGAAGATGTGGGAGCAGCAGTGTGTCGTAACAAGGCATCAGACCCCGGTGATTAATGCCTTTAATAATGCCAAGAGCACACTGAGGGGAACATAAAAACACTCCCAGAGACGCACAGGAGAATAAATTAAATACGCCCAATGTCCAACGCCATCAAGCAAACTGCCAACGAGCTTTTAATAAGCCTCTGAATTATACAGGAAGAGAGGAACACACACGACGACGATGGCGGCTGAACCGATGTGAATAACCACATTTCATACCTGTGCAAATCCATCAGCAAAATTAACTACCTTGTTGTTTTAATTTGTGTGTGTTACATTAAGTAACGTCATAAATCTGCATCAGTAAGTCTCAGTTATGGGACCGCCAACGTGTTCACAGGGTGAGAAAGTGTTGCGATCAGGACAGCGGAAGAAGCTTCAAACCAATATCAGCCAGAAATGTGAACGTCTCCCTAAATGATAATCATAGCTGCGTTTTGTGAAGCCTAATGTGTGACAGTGGACAGAAGCCGCGACAGAATCATTAGAAAAGACAAAGAGAGACTCAGCAGGACGGACACACACACACACACACACACACACACACACACACACACACACACACACACACACACACACACACACACACACACACACACACACACACACACACACACACACACACACACACACACACACACACACACACACACACACACACACACACACACACACACACACACACACACACACACACACACACACACACACACACACACACACACACACACACACACACACACACACACACACACACACACACACACACACACACACACACACACACACACACACACACACACACACACACACACACACACACACACACACACACACACACACACACACACACACACTCCTGAGATGAGAAATGGAAAGAGAAAGCAGGTAGAAAGAGAGGAAGAATATTCGCTCTACTTTTTCTCCGGTGGATATTCTGGCCATTATGTTCGCCCTCCACAAAGTCACTTAATCCAGAACAATGGGAAGTGTGTTTTACAGAGATAGAGAGAGACAGAAAGACAAAGGACACCACAGAATGAATCTAGGTAACATTTAAACAACGTGTACTACCACAGAGTTTGCCTTGTAAACCCATGTTTTCTGGCGAATGTAATTAGTTCGTATAAAGTTACATTTCAGCCTCTAACGGCCCGCCCATTCACTTTGAATGGGGTGACGTCACGCTTTGCCGAACTGCATTGTTCGCTTCAAAAGTTGAGAAAAGTTCAACTTTTGAAGCTTCGACGGAAGCGTCAGCCAATCAAATCATATGCCAGTACAAGCTCTAGCCAATCAAACCGCGTGCTTGTGTGTCCGGGGCGGGAGATTCATGTGATTGGTTGTTGGTCGAGTTTCAGACACGCCCGCCGGCAAGCTACAACGCACGCCGCCGTGTGGACGCTGCGTAAGTGTGTAGAGACAACAAATAATGCTCATTTTCATGTCTTATATCAGTATGTAGTGTCTCTACTTTAAAGAGTCCTCTCCTGCTGATGTTCAGGTGTATATCAGTATGTAGTGTCTCTACTTTAAAGAGTCCTCTCCTGCTCATATTCAGGTGTATATCAGTATGTAGTGTCTCTACTTTAAAGAGTCCTCTCCTGCTGATGTTCAGGTGTATATCAGTATGTCGTGTCTCTACTTTAAAGAGTCCTCTCCTGCTGATGTTCAGGTGTATATCAGTATGTAGTGTCTCTACTTTAAAGAGTCCTCTCCTGCTGATGTTCAAGTGTATATCAGTATGTAGTGTCTCTACTTTAAAGAGTCCTCTCCTGCTGATGTTCAGGTGTATATCAGTATGTAGTTTCTCTACTTTAAAGAGTCCTCTCCTGCTGATGTTCAGGTGTATATCAGTGTGTAGTATCTCTACTTTAAAGAGTCCTCTCCTGCTGATGTTCAGGTGTATATCAGTATGTAGTGTCTCTACTTTAAAGAGTCCTCTCCTGCTGATGTTCAGGTGTATATCAGTATGTAGTGTCTCTACTTTAAAGAGTCCTCTCCAGCTGATGTTCAGGTGTATATCAGTGTGTAGTGTCTCTACTTTAAAGAGTCCTCTCCTGCTGATGTTCAGGTGTATATCAGTATGTAGTGTCTCTACTTTAAAGAGTCCTCTCCTGCTGATGTTCAGGTGTATATCAGTATGTAGTGTCTCTACTTTAAAGAGTCCTCTCCTGCTGATGTTCAGGTGCATATCAGTATGTAGTGTCTCTACTTTAAAGAGTCCTCTCCTGCTGATGTTCAGGTGTATATCACTATGTAGTGTCTCTACTTTAAAGAGTCCTCTCCTGCTGATGTTCAGGTGTATATCAGTATGTAGTGTCTCTACTTTAAAGAGTCCTCTCCTGCTGATGTTCAGGTGTATATCAGTATGTAGTGACTCTACTTTAAAGAGTCCTCTCCTGCTGATGTTCAGGTGTACATCAGTATGTAGTGACTCTACTTTAAAGAGTCCTCTCCTGCTGATGTTCAGGTGTACATCAGTATGTAGCGTCTCTACTTTAAAGAGTCCTCTCCTGCTGATGTTCAGGTGTATATCAGTATGTAGTTTCTCTACTTTAAAGAGTTCTCTCCTGCTGATGTTCAGGTGTATATCAGTATGTAGTGTCTCTACTTTAAAGAGTCCTCTCCTGCTGTTGTTCAGGTGTATATCAGTATGTAGAGTCTCTTCTGGGACATGTCTTGATGCTTTAATGTTCAAAAAGCTCTTCATTTTTCTCATGCTGCCTGTACCCTCTGTCTGAAACCAGAGCCCAGTCTGCTCTGATTGGTTAGCTGGCCGGCCCTGTTGTGATTGGTCAACCGCTTAGAGAAGTCCTGCCCCTTAGCCTATCACGTACAATGTGTTGACAAGCGCTTGTCGAGTGTTACCAGTGATGTCACTATGTTAGGGAAGTAAACAAAGGAGTCCAATGGAGGAGTGTGTGGGAGAGAAACTCCTTCTGGAGGAAACAGGGATTTTAGCCTTTGCAGACCATTTACATGCACTAAAACCTACATAACACACTGCAAGAAAGGGATAACTTTAAAAAAAAAAGCATAATATGGCATCTTAAAGACAGATAAAACGATTAAAAAAAGTGAGGTTAAAGATGCAAATACTTCCAGGACAAATATGAAAACAAGAAACAGCAGTAGGCATTCAAAGGAAACTTTGAAAGTCAGTAGCTCGGAGTCAAACATCTGTTTCTAGACAAACCCCCCTCAATGCAAAACAGAAGTGATAAGATAATTCAATCTTCAATTGTTCTCAAAGTACATTAAAACCAGCAGGAGTCCAAAGAAAGTCCTCTGGAGGCTGTTTAAAGGGCTTTGTTGGATATCTACTGTCCCTAAATGAAGCATGAGTAAGCGGATGGGAAAGCGAGTACATCAGATCAGTCGATCGTACAGCTTTAACACAAACATGACGGGGGTATTTCCACAGAGTATAGATCTGTCCGCAACACTGTCAACACCGAAAGGACTGTCAATGAGGCGTGAACCACCGACACGTCTACTGTGACAACAGAGAAGGAAGATGACGTCGATGAACCTCAACATATTAATGATCCAACAAACAGTGAACAATAGAGTCTACTGAGGACACTAGAAGAAAGAGCCATGGTTGTGAGAAGACAACAATATCTGGTGTGAAACAAACATAAATAAATCCCTACGGAGAGGCTGCTTTAGGCAAGGCAAGTTTATTTATATAGCACTTTTCAACACAAGGCAATTCAAAGTGCTTTACACAAAATGAAAGACATTAAGCATTAAAAAAGAAAAGCTAATAAAATAAACATTAAAAGGAAAAAGTACATGGATAAAAGTTACAGTGCAGTTTAAGATATGAATAGTTCAATTAAAAGCAGCGACAAAAAGAAAAGTCTTCAGCCTGGATTTAAAAGTCGTCAGAGTTGCAGCTTTACAGAATATAAGAGTCTTTATAGAGGACTTACATTTTGAAAACAAGTTACACTGACTTGCGCAAGATGCAATTGCAAGGTCAAGAATAAGTAGCTTGACTTTGATTTAGAGATTTGAAAAGATTTGTACATTCACAAATAATTAGTAAAGACTAGGGGTGTAACGGTTCGTTAGTAACTCGGTTTGTGGGTCACGGTTCGGTACAACAAGAAAAAGTCCCAAATGTATAATTCCAGGTTTGTTTTTTATTTATTTTGAACAGTAGTGCAAGCCACACCGCTGTCGAACAACGCCGTTGTTGTGTTTCTTCTTCTTCTTCATTTGTTGTTTAAGGGCGGCTGGCAAACAGCTTTTAGGCGCAATACCGCCCCCTGGATTATAAATAGTGTAGTGGATGCTGCCCTGAAGGATAGACTTTTTTCCCACTCGTAAAAAAAAGGCGTATTCGTCGTGTGAGCGCATGTGCCGAACCGTGACGTCTGAACCGTGATGTCTGAACCGTGACGGTACGGGACGAATACCGTTACACCCCTAGTAAAGACTACTCCTTACTTATAAAGACATTTTCTAAGGAAACTTGGTCAAATAAACGGTTTTCAGCCTCATTTGAATATTGACTGATTATCTTTTATATCCATGATGGTTTACTGTATATGTTTGAATCTTTGACTGTAGGTTGGACCCACAAATAAATGGAAACCCAGGTGGATGTTTCTCAGTTTTAAGAGGAAACAATTGAGATATTAAAGGAGAACATGTTAGTTTTTGTAGCCATAGATGTGTTTGACTGTCAATCAACTCCTATAGAAACGGCTGCTCTCTAGAACTGGACTCGATGTAAGCCGTGTGGCCAGTGAGTAACATGTTATCACACCTGAGGGGAATGACTGGAAAACACGCGGGAATAATTCTTACAAGGTTGTTTTCAGGGTTAGAGTTTAGAGCGGATCCTCCTCAACCTGAGCATCTTCAGTAAACTATTAAAAACATGGCAGGTATATAACGCTTTCTTACAGGTGCTTTATAGCAAATAAACACCATAAAAATGATATACAAAATTAATAAAGTCCAAACTAAGTACTGTAAAGCTGCTGTAAGTTTATTTGAATATCACTTTGAGGATGTCTAAGTGGAAAATAACGTACTTCTTCTGCTTTACTTCTATAATCGTACTGCTTATTGTTGAATGTAAGGGCTTATGATTATGTACAGGTCACTATAAAGATAAAATACCTGAATGAAAGCTGATATCAGGGTTAACGTTGTCTATAGAATATGTAGTAAGTTGTGTTTAGAGTGATACAATGGACGTGAAGGGTCCCTACATGGATTTGAACACACGTGTGTGTGTGTGTGTGTGTGTGTGTGTGTGTGTGTATACGCTTATGTGTTGCAGTCTGCAGAGAGTGGCCTGGACAGCTTCTTAACTTAGATGAATGACCCAGCAGGCCTTGTGAGACGCGTGGCCCAGAATGCAACAGTCCTCCTCCTCCTACTCTTCCTCCTTTCATTGACTCCTCCATCACTCTGGGACACTCTTTCCTCCCTCTTTTCCTCTCCAATTCTCACTTGTATTCATCCATCGTTGAAAACACTTGTTTTTTTCTCTCCACCTCGCTCCCTATTTCTTTCCATTCCTGTCCTGTCTCTATTTCCCCAAATGGCACAAACAACATTGTAACTAGGGCTGCACGATATATCGTTTTTTAGGACGTGCGATATTAAGTAGGCAAATGAACTCAAACACGTCATGTTACAATTATTTTTGCTGCTTGCTACAAAAGGAAAACTGGCGCGGCTCTCATGTCGGGGGTACTTGAGTGAGTGACATGCCGGCTCTGCATACTTGCTTGATCAGATAACAGCAGGATAACCGAGCTAGCTCAGCTTGTTGCTCTGATCATTTAAAGGTGGGGTAGGTACGTTTTGAGAAACCAGCTCGAGTGCACTAGAATTTGAAAATACACAGCCGGAAGAAATCTGCCACTTCCTCACAGAGCCCCTCCTCCAACACACACGAACGCGCACATGACCAATGAGGGCACGAGGTAAGTTTGTGCCCAGATGGAAGGCTGACAGGCAGGTAGGCCATCCAGTTACTTTAGCCGGCTCATATGATTGGTCGTGCTTTTTACAGCGCCACGGCTTCCACAGATGACTTTTTTTTATGGATTTTTTGTCAAAGCACTTCAGATATTCATTGCTATCGGGATGCTAAGAGCATTCCATGGAATATAACAACAAGTGTATCTCGAGCCGGTTTCTCAAACTTACCCCATCTTTAAGATCCAGAAGTCCGTGACTAAAATCCTTCATCAGGTTAAATATTGTTAAAAAAACAACAATTGTGTATCATTAAAGTTCAAGAAAGGATGGTTTGCGGAGAAAAAAAAACGGTCTTTTCTTCAATTCCTGTATTTTGTGTACAATATCGCAATGTCAGTTTTTTCCAATATCGTGCAGCCCTAATTGGAACATCTATTTATAAGATGCTTTTTCATTTGTATTTGATTACACACGGTCAACTGTTTTTCTCTTCAATTTTATGTTATTTTTGCAGAATTTGTATCCAAGTTTTATCAATCATTTTGTGTATACCGAGTCCTGCCATCTGATCCAATACTAACATGTACCTTTATATTTTGAAAGCTCCAACATATACTGCCCTTTTTGGGGGGGAAACGCTACAGCTATCTGAAGGGCGTTACTGAAATACTTTTCTTTAAATATCACACGAATAAAAAGTTATGGTTCAAAAACATTTTGGGTATTAGTAACCAGTTTCTATTGTCGCATCAAAGCCTCACGAGGCAAACAACTGTATACTTTAATATACAAGTGTGCACTTAAGGAAGCTTCAGTTTTCCACTGTTATTGAATACATACACCGGACTGTCACAAAGTACATTTTCTATGTTTGTCGAAAGTGCAAAGTTTTAGGTCTTTTCTATTTAAAGCAGCATTAAAAATAGAAGGGTGATATTTCACTTCATGAATTAATGCATCTGTGAATTAATGAATCCGGGCAGGCGCGACTAAATGTGGAAAGACTTTAAGCCCGTGTACGACGTCTCAGTGTCGGATGAATGAGGCGGCTGCCCTGACAGCTGTATTGGAGAGGCTTAGAGAGAGAACACACACACACACACACACACACACACACACACACACACACACACACACACACACACACACACACACACACACACACACACAACACACACACACACACACACACAACACACCACACACACAACACACACACACACACACACCACACACACCACACACACACACACACGACACACACACACACACACACACACACACACACACACCACACACACACACACACACACACACACACACACACACACATCACACACACACACACACACACACACACACACACACCACACACACACAGAGAGGAGGTGACAGCTTTCAGCGGTTAAGAAGCGGCTGCTGTGTGAATGGTTGCTCTTGTCCTCCTCTTCACGCTCTCTCTGGGTTTAATAACTCGCTTCAGGGAGAGGAATCACAGAATGAAGGGTGGCAGAAAAATAAACATTATCTTGAGGAGACAAATTACTAATAATTAAAGCCAAGTGTACAGCAAGAGAGGAGAGGGCATGAAAGAAAGAGGGGACAGGAGAGGAGGGAAGGAGAGGAAAGGAAGGAGGGAAATGTGGGATAAGCAGAAGAGAAGAAACGGGAGAGTGTGTAAGTGGAAAATAGAGAACAAACAAGGAGAAGAGAGATAGAGAAAGGAGAGGAAACAAGAGTGAAAATGAGAGAAGCAAATGGAGCAAAAGAAGGAATAGGACAGGTAAGAGGGGAAAGGAAACACAAAATAAAGAGCAAATGAAAGAAAAGGAGAGGAAACAGGAAATGAACGAGGGGAAGAGATTACAGAATGTTAAATAGGATGATAGGAGGTTGAAGGAAATGAAAGGAAAGAATAAAGGACACATGGGAGGAGAGGTAAAGGAGAGGACAAGGGAAAACACAAAGACAAGGGAAGAGAGAAGAGAGATGAGGAAACAAGAGAGAATATAAAGGAATGAAACAAAGGAAAAAAAGTCATGGGAAAGAAGGTACAAGGAAAGGAAAGACAGAGAGGACACCAGGGAAGTAGTGAATGACAGAAAGGAGGAGAGGAAACAGGAAAGGAAAGAAGACACATGGGAGGAGAGGTGAAGGAGAGGAAACAGGAGGATAGGTAATGACAGGAGGGGAAAGGAGAGATGGCATGAGAGGAAAAGAAGGTTGCGTTTTACTTCTCTTATCTCTTATTTTTCATCTCCTCGCTCCTCGGTCTCGGTATCACTGGAAGTTGAATTGTCTGCGCCATCTTGAGTAGCGTCCCAGTGGCCTTATTTGTGCCGGAGGACCGAAGAACCACCAGACCATCCTCCGGTGAAATCCTCAGACACTCGCCCCGCCCCCTTACTGTGTATCGCTCACTGATTGGACGATGCAGCGCATGCACCGATCTGGCTGCTTTCAGGCGATCAGCTGTGCGGCGTCGTCACAAACGGACGTCGCTTCACGTGACGCTTCGGAGGAAACGATGTCCCATTGCTCTTAAAACTTATGTCCCTGCTTCTCGTGGTTTCCTTGCGTCTCTCCTTGCCCCCCTGGTGGGAGGGACTAGTCGCAGGGAAACGACGCAAGTGAGAGACGCAAGGAATCCATTTAACTGAAGTGAAATGCACCCGAAGACAAAAGAAGGACAAGGGAAGGAAACATGAGAGGAAGCTAGGGGGAGCAAGAGGAGAGGAAAAGAAAGGAAACGAGACAAAGCACACACTAAAGGCCTCTACGTCTGTTATGCAGATACCTATAGAAACTGGTACCTCATATATAACTAACAGTAGTGTCTTCTCTCCATGTTTTGTCCAGCAGAGGATCCTCGTAGTGACAGGAGGAAGAAGAGCGGATGCAAATGTCTCCGAGGTACAAAGGGAGGAATATTTACCGCGGTAATGGATGGCTCTACATGGAAGTCACACACTGTGTATAATGATATGGAAATATGGGTAACACGTAACCTCGGCAGTGTTTCCTCTACACTTCAGGAGTTTGCTGAGGTTTTTCTCCACAGCATTAATGTTCCCGTGTAAATCACCGTGGTGTTAAAAAGCCGGATGAGCCTCTTAAGAAAGCCTTTCACTGTCCAGAATAATTAAACTCAGACTCCCCCTAACTACCACAGAGTGCTGCAGGTGAAGCTACTTCATGTTAATGAGACGGGATGGAGGAATTTAGGGAGAGGGAGAGATTAACTCAGAGTGGATTTGGGGTTTCTGCAGGTGTGTGTCGGCCGTGATGAAACACACCAAAGGGATTTTAGTCTTTGTTGACCATTTACAGCAGGGGTGTCAAACTCAAGGCCCGGGGCCCAAATTCGGACCACGACGTCATTTCATGCGGCCCCACAAGAGCTGGCAAAGAATATAATGTGTTTATTATACGGTTACAGGCCGATTTACAGAAGCACGTTGCCCATAAACTACATGTCCCACAATGCATCTGAAATATGCCAATTTCTCAGAATTTGAGTTTTAGTTCAAAATGTTACTTTTTTTTTTATTTGGACTTTTTTTCCAGAATTTATCTTTTCTTTTTAAATCATTTTGTGACATTCTCACTGAAGAGAGCTGCAATTACTTGCCCTAGGCTTCTGCTTTCAGACGTAGTTAATGATGAAGTTATCTGATAATAATCCAATGCAGACGCAATAATGTAATATAATACATTATTTTATATAATTAAATAAAGCAGTGTTTCTCAAACATTTTCATACCAAGGACCACTTAACCAATACAAAAACACTCGCGGACCACTTAACTCCACAAATATCCCAAAACACATCGTTTTTCTAGCACAGATTATAAATCGCCTGAAAATGGTACAAACAACTGGCAACATGTGTGACGAAGGTGTTGCCCTGGGCTATATCATGCAATATAAAGTGAAACTTAAGCTCGTTCCATTGCAGAGTTATTCCCGCGAGAGTGCGGAAAACTTAAATGTATTTATTTATTTCAAATGTGAAATGTTACCAATATACTCACGGACCACTAGGGGGCGCTCACGGACCACCAGCGGTCCGCGGATCACACTTTGAGAAGCACTGTCTTAAAGTTACCACCGGCCCTTTGAGTGCAACCATGATGCTAATGTGGCCCGTGATGAAATTGAGTTTGACACCCCTGATTAACATGCACACAAACCTATTTACAGGAAAGGGACACAACACACCAAACAAACATGACTCTGACAAACGAGATATCAAACAGAGACTGATTAAATAAAGTGCAGAGTTTCCTTTCCACATCCGGGTGTTTGTTGACAATAGCCGGGCTTACCCTGTGTAACGACAACTGACTGAAGTGACATATGAGCGTATTTAGATAGAGTTGAAGGAAGATCTGTGTTGAAACAAAAACAGGGCGGTGCCTTTCTGCAGTTACCTATCAATTAATCTGATTCAACACTTGGATAGTACACTGACCTTTACAGGATACATAAGACACTTCAGCTCCTCAATTTTGGACACGTTCGATATTTTTTGTTTATTTAAAGGTGGGGTAGGTAATTTTGGAGAAACCAGCTCGAGTGCGCTAGAATTTGAAAATACACAGCCGGAAGAAATCTGCCACTTCCTCACAGAGCCCCTCCTCCAACACACACAAACGCGCACATGACCAATGAGGGCACGAGATGAGTTTGTGCCCAGATGGAAGGCTGACAGGCAGGTAGGCCATCCAGTTACTTTAGCCGGGCCGGCTCAGGTGATTGGTCGTGCTTTTTACAGCGCCACGGCTTCCACAGATGACATTTTTGTATGGATTTTTTGTCAAAGCACTTCAGATATTCATTGCTATCGGGATGTTAAGAGCATTCCATGGAAAATAACAAGTGTATCTTGAGACGGTTTCTCAAACTTACCTATTCCACCTTTAATTTCAGCTCTTATAGACCCACTATTAATATGTCTGTGTATAGAGTGAAATGCAATACAAACTGCATCCTGAGAAACTCAGCCAAGTGTTCATGTCAGTGTCCACACTAGGGTTGCCAGAAACTGACCATGATCAAAATCGATTATTCGGCAGCCCTGGCGAATAATAATCTATTATTCGACCGACCGACCGACCGACCGACCGACCGACCGACCGACCGACCGACCGCATCTTCAAGTGGATGCACTCAAAACGCATTGTTGAGGTTGAGCTGTGATAGACCAAAGTCTTTTCGCAGAGCTTGCATTTAACTTCCTTTGGACTTGTAAATTCGAAGTAGTTCCACGAGGAGGAACTCTTTTTACCTGCCGCTTTGTTCATCTTTAGTCGCACGTGTGAGGGAGAGGGGGGGTGGGGTTGGTGTGCAGCGTGCTGCAGCAGCAGTCTGCTCTGCACGCATGCTTCCTCCAAGTTTACAGTAAAACAAACTGGTGGTGAGACCAATGGCCATTTACAATTATTAATACTATTACTATTATTAGCATTAGTCTATATTTTGGTTGAAACTAAGCCAGAAAAGAAAAAGAAAACATAAATAATAATTAAAAATTATATAAATAAAATCGATTTTTAAAAATAATATTTGATTATGGAGACTGTAACGAATATTCGAATAATCGAATAATCACTGGCATCCCTAGTCCACACCCTGCATTTCTCAAGTCACATAGATGGCTCCTGTTATTTTATTCCTTAACAAATATTTACAAGCTGCAGTGCCATCCACGAAGCAACATTTGATTAAAAAACCTAGCTTTTTGAACATTAAAGTATGGAAACATGACCCACTCGGGGCACAACATACAAATAAGAAGCTGACAAGGAGCATAATATGCCCCCTTTAAATGTCTAGATGAAAATATGCAAGGATGTAGTACTGCAACCCACCTTGTAGTATAGCCAACATTACACACAGACAATTTACATCAACTCCACCCCCACTGTCCCCCAGAGCAGAAACACGTCTCCCTGTCAAGATAATGTCAATGAAACGGTGACGACAGGTCAGAACTTTCCCATCTGACATCTTCGCTGGAAGCCTTTCCTCAGTTTGACAGACGCTTGGCAACAGAGGAAGAAACGCTTTCTAAGAAAAGGAAAACTCTTTGGCTCGATCCTTCGTCTCAGTCTCAGCAATCCTTGCCTTTGCATATTAATACACATACGTTTGGAGTGTGACTGTTTGAGGTTGTGGACAGGTGTCTTTTATACTGATAACGAGTTCAAACACGTGCCATTAACACAGTTAACGAGTGGAGGACAGAGGAGGCTCTTAAAGAAGAAGTTACAGGTCTGTGAGAGCCAGACATCTTGTTTGTTTGTAGGTGACCAAATACTTATTTTACCGAGGAATTTACCAATTAATTCATTAAAAATCCTACAATGTGATTTCCTGGATTCTTTCCCCCATTCTGTCTCTCATAGCTGAAGTGTACCGAGGATGAAAATTACAGGCCTCATCTTTTTAAGTGGGAGAACTTGCACAATTGGTGGCTGACTAAATACTTTGTTGCCACAATGTACGTGCAAACACACACCAATGAGAATGAACTCCTAATATTATTCCCTCTCTCCTCTCTGATGGCGCTGACTCTGCACACTTTTGATCGTCAGCTCTTTTGACGGTGCTGCTATGGAAATGAAGACGAGCGAGGAAAGTGAATTTACATAGAAAATTGCCGTCTCTGTAGGAAAGTTACAGGGGCGGAGTGCATATTTAGGTATGGGGATAACAACTGCAATGTGAGCAACAAGAGAGATGAGATTAATGCTATAATACGAGTCATTTTCTTCATATTACAAACCATTAATATCAGCTGATTTTAGGTAGAGAACTAACTTAAAGGTTATCTATTATGCAAAACCCACTTCTTCATGTCTCTTCAACATCAACATGTGTCCCCTCTTCTTCATGTCTCTTCTACATCAACATGTGTCCCCTCTTCTTCATGTCTCTTCTACATCAACATGTGTCCCCTCTTCTTCATGTCTCTTCTACATCAACATGTGTCCCCTCTTCTCCATGTCTCTTCTACATCAACATGTGTCCCCTCTTCTCCATGTCTCTTCTACATCAACATGTGTCCCCTCTTCTTCATGTCTCTTCTACATCAACATGTCCCCTCTTCTACATCAACATGTGTCCCCTCTTCCTCATGTCTCTTCTACATCAACATGTGTCCCCTCTTCTTCATGTCTCTTCTACATCAACATGTGTCCCCTCTTCTTCATGTCTCTTCTACATCAACATGTGTCCCCTCTTCTTCATGTCTCTTCTACATCAACATGTGTCCCCTCTTCTCCATGTCTCTTCTACATCAACATGTGTCCCCTCTTCTTCATGTCTCTTCTACATCAACATGTCCCCTCTTCTACATCAACATGTGTCCCCTCTTCCTCATGTCTCTTCTACATCAACATGTGTCCCCTCTTCTTCATGTCTCTTCTACATCAACATGTGTCCCCTCTTCTTCATGTCTCTTCTACATCAACATGTGTCCCCTCTTCTTCATGTCTCTTCTACATCAACATGTGTCCCCTCTTCTTCATGTCTCTTCTACATCAACATGTGTCCCCTCTGTGGAAAGAGACTCTGAAAGTTTCAGGAACAAAGATTCTCTCTCTTTTTGATCCATTTCTATAAAAACCTGTCTGAAAATGAGCTGATCAGATTTTGGCCACTTTGTGATGTCATAACGATGTTTTGTCTTGAGTAACCATTAGCCAATCAGCAACCAAGGCGGACAGACGGACACCCCCCCCCCCCTTATCACCTGAATCTCCTCCTAGAGCACCATTGAGTTCTTTGTAACCAAATCTCTCTCATGCGGCTTTCACACCAGCGCTTTTCCCTTTCTAGCTCCGAGCGGGAGCTTTTCTGGTTCAGCTCGGGTTTCCCTTTTCTGCTCCCGCTCTGTTCACACCGCCCAGAGCTGCCACTGCTGCGTCATGACGTCACCGTTTACGTGCCTGCTTCATAAAATCCAAACCACGCGGAAATCCCTCACATCGACAACAACAATGGCCGATTGTATTGAAGCGCTGTTCGCTTTGGTTATCCTCTTACGAAACGGAATGGAAGGCATCGGACAACTTTACTTGGAACTTTACAAACATCACATGCGAAATGCAAGACTTCTTTGTGGTCTTCAGCATCTACTTCAACGACGAATCTGCCCCTGCCCCCGCCTCGACGTAAGAGAGACGTAAGCGACGAGCCAAGAGGCGGCGACGAGCCAAGAGGCGGCGACGAGCCAAGAGGCGGCGACGAGCCAAGAGGCGGCGCCGCTGCGGTGTGAACAGGAAAAACCGGTACTTTTCAGGCCGGAGCTGAAAACGCGTTGGTGTGAAAGGGGCATCAGAGGGGCGTGGGGAGGGGCTCCTTATTTTCATCTAAAGTAACAGACAGAGAATCAGCACTTTGGAAACAGGGCTGAAACAGAGGGGATTATGGGTAATGCTGCAATGATTTGTTTGGTGTTTGGAGCCAAACACTTCAGAGACATGTTTTGTATCCGAGAGCTATACTAAAGTAAGGAAACACAGTATAATAGGGGACCTTTAACAATAGCTATTTTAAAGTGAGACAGAGCCACAGCAGTGTGTGATTTCTCCAGCAGGTTTATACGTGTCCCTGTGTGAAAGTGCAATCTAGTGTTGTGGGAGAGTGGGAATCTGTGCAGAGTGAATATCTCGTATGCTGAGTGAGTTTTGATCCAGCTGAGACGGATTGCAGTTCACACCTGACATTTAGATGCCTCTCAAACGCATCTCAAGTGCCCACCTGTGAGTTTTTACCTCCCTGCTCACATTTCATTTTTTATCTCCGAGGAAAAATATAAATTGTATCTGCTGACAAATCAGGAAACTACACTCGTGTTCGCTCCGGCCAAACAGCTTTGGGAGGAGGATTGCTATTGAACAAAATGCAAAATGGATAAAGTATAATGGAGAATTTATATTCAAATAACTTGAAAAACATGTACCTTGGATGTTTAGCTATTTGTTATTAACGCATGCTTGTCTTGGTTACAGTTTTCTGTAAATGATACCCGCTGTGGGACAAATACAAGATTCTGATTAATTGTTATAATGCTGGTAATAAATTAACGTGTGGTCAAGCTGATATTGTTTAGGCTTGAGGCAGTATTTGACAACAATGACAACATAGAAACTGACACATTTGTGGTCAAAGGAAACAAAGCTAAATTAAGGTTTTCCCACTCAGTAAACCTCACTTAACCGACAGTTAAGTGACTGTTTGAAGATACATCGACATTAACAACACTTGTAGGCGCTTTCACACCAAGTACTTTGCCATACTTAGTTCATCAGAACAGATCGCGTTCACACCGGAATAAGTCCCTGAGGGAAGATTACACAAATGAAGCCGCTGACGTCACTTCTTCTTCTGCTTTGGGTTTACTGGCAGGCCGCAAACCACTTCACGGCGTATACTGCCACCCGGAGTCCCCGGCCGGAAGTCCCCGGAGTTGGGGAGTAAATCGCCAGAACGCAGACACCTCCTCATCTCCACCGCTCCCATGTTCTCTTTTGTGCTGCCATAAGTTAGTCTCTCTGCGTTTGTGCGCTGGGCTAATGCGAGGATAATAAAATGGCGGTTTCACAAAACTTATTGGGAGTTTTACGGAGCGTGGTTTGCAATCCACCCAGCCAATCAGAATTGGGAACCTTTTTCTCCCATGAAAGTTTCTGCTCTCTAGCAGCGACTGAAAAGGGGTGAAAGGTTCTCATGAACTAAATTCTAGTTCCAGATTTTTTTGGTGTGAACGCACATTTTTGGAACTATATTGGAACTATACTGGGAGAAGCACTCCGGTTTGAAAGCGCCTATTGACTTTGTGAAGCTGACCGTTGAGCGGCCCAGACCAAGCAAGGAGGCAGAGGCAGAACGTCCAAAAATATAACCCGACGTGGGCATTTATTAAAAACATGGGCACAAAGTTCACCGCCTCAATCCTGCGGTTCTCCTTTCTCACATCCTGCAGCCACAAGGATCTCACACACACACCCAGCCCTCTCAACAGACAGAGAAACCTAGCCTAAATACACCCACTCTAATCAGCACAACAAGACACAGGTGAGGGGGGAGGAGTCAACACAGGACACCAGGTGCACACCGTCATCAGCCACAGACAACATATACTGTGCAATCACGCTAATAAAGTGCCCTATTACCCGGCCTGAAGCCGTCAGTCCATAGTGACGAAGTTCCCTTCGTCACAGACTTAAAAGACACAGATAATTACCACTATGTACATCTTCTTTTTTATATATATATATCCTTATTTACTTGAAGTAAACGGTTATTTTGTGTTTGTTTTTGGAGATTATTGAGTCTTCTTGCATTTTAATGTGAGTTTTTTTTGTTTTTGTTATACCTCGGGACTGTGGGAAACAGTATCTTGATCTTTCTGTGTGTACAAACATATTTTGAGATTGACAATAAAGTTGACTTATAATAAAACTGTAATTGACTTTATCTAACCTCGATCCAATAAAATACTCTCAGTTTCAAAAGAAACAACTTTAAAAATGAGAAGGCTATTTTGAGGATACATTTGTTCACTTCAGCAGCCACATTGGGAATTATCAGGAAATGTAGCGGGCCAAATATAGCCCACATAAAATGAACTGATGGTTATGATGACAATAATAAATATTTCAGAAGAGTACACTTCCTAAAACTACAGACTAAAAGTAGAAAAGAGCAGGAACGCAGAGTGAACGAGCGTACGGTGGGGAGAGGGAAAGCAAAGTGAAGAGCGTTCAAGTCCCAGTGGACAGCGAGTGTTGTCAGAACAAGCCTGAGCTGAAAGGCTTTCATCTGAAGGGAAATGTCAAATATTCACATATATATATATATATATATATATATATATATATATATATATAACAGCTCAACAGGGCCACAGACGGTAAATAGCATGATGTGACTTTGCCCCAAAAAGGGATTAAAAAAATTGGTGTCACGGCAGGGATCACATCATTCTGTACCATATTTAGTTTTGTTTACCACACTTGCTGGTGAAGAGCTGCATAACAGAGAGGATAGCCGAGTTAAATTAAACCCGTTGAACTCAAAACTGACAATTTGATTCACACTTTGTTGGAAATGTTCTCTGGGTTTCCAAAAAGTTCCCAAATCTGAAGAAATATTCAAATCTGGTCGAAGCGTTTGGCTAAAAAGTGAGATTTTCATATCATAATATATTTCGTTTTTGGGCCTTTTTCTGAAATATTTGGTTATACTTTAGGGAAAGAAACAGAGTAAATATTGTATTGAAAAAGTAGCTGTATCTTGGAAACTATCAGGATGAAGTATTTGATTTCTAAGAACTCATAACTAGTTGAATAAATATGAATGAGATGCACACAGGTATATTGTATTCAGAGTCATTATGGAATAGATTTAATAAACACATGTTCCTAATTAAAAAAACGTTTTGACTGACGGTGACATTTTGAATTTGATAGATACTTGCCCAAAGTATCTCCTCCTCCTTCGCGTCGAAAGAAGCCAGTTGAGGTGGTTCGGGCACCTAGTTAGGATGCCACCTGGGCGCCTCCCTAGGGAGGTGTTCCAGGCACGTCCAGCTGGGAAGAGACCGAGGGGTAGACCTAGGACCAGGTGGAGGGATTATATCTCTTCGCTGGCCTGGGAGCGCCTTGGGACCCCCCAGTCAGAGCTGGTTGATGTCGCCAGGGAAAAGAAAGTTTGGGGCCCTTTGCTGGAACTGCTACCCCGAGACCCGACCACGGATAAGCGGGAGAAGATGGATGGATGGATGGACTTGCCCAAAGTATGTCCGTACCAGTATTTCAAGACTTCAGGCCAGCATTTTTCCATATCCTGCTAAATAGTGTTTTGGCATAGTTGGGTTAATCCGGTTCGGGACAAATCAGTTGCAGACCTCATTTCCAAAAGGCAAGGAATGAATCAGAACTGTTGAAATGGACAAGTTGATGTCTAAATGTCAGGCAGTCACTGGCAAATGTCAATCACCGCAGAAGTCTGTAGCCGAGACCTTTAGTTAAAGGTCTGAGATAAAAATTAAGCTCCACAGTCGAAGGTCGGCCCCGTTTGACAGCTTGATCGGTAACAAGATGGATGCATTTTGATAATCTGTGCCCTGGCTTTCTCAAATAAAGTTACTGCATGTTTTATTAATCTCCCTTTTGAATACAAAAATCCACAAAATAAGAAATCTAGACTTGTGCCGGAGAGAAGTTAATGCAACACTGGGTGAGATTTGTCTCCTTTGTAAGGAACCCAAATATCTTCAATACTTGTGCCGAAAAAAATAGAAACAGTAGCGGGAAAAGAACATCTTACAAGTGACAGATTGAGTCTACAGAGAACCGTTTTTTGTTTAGACTGCTGGTAAATGTAGACAAAAGACAACACATTCATTGTGGCTTAAGGAATGTAATGTTTTCTTCTTCAGGCGGTTTTGAAAACACAACAGCTCTGAGGAATTTGCTTTCAATTGTCAACACAAAAGTAACTTGCCAAAAGCATTTTTTTAGTCTTTGAGTGTCAAACAACAGAAGCTCAAACTCTAGTGTATTGAGTATATTAGAGAAAGTGCCTTGTTGTTGTGAGTCTACAGATATTATAAGTGAATCTGTTTTTGTGAAATGTCTTTTAACTTTTCTATTGTCTTCGTTTCCCCCCCCCCTTACTTTGGTGTTCACGGTCATTTAACACCCTTTCAAACTGTACATATTGTATCAGAGTACTGGTATACATGAACATCTGCAGTAAATATACAAAGAACAGACACTGAACATGTATTGCGTGTGCCAGGGGTGATCCATGTGGGGGGATGGGCACATAAGAGCGGGACATGTGTGAAATTGTTCCGTGTGTGTGTGCCAGGTGTGATTCACATGGGGAGATTGGGCACATAAGGGGGGAACACATTGTGAGTGTGTGCGTGTGTGTGTGTGTGTGTGTGTGTGTGTGTGTGTGTGTGTGTGTGTGTGTGTGTGTGTGTGTTTTATCTGATCCGGATGGTTACTAATTCCTTTTCTTTATGGCGGTCATGACCACCATGAGTGTTACAAAGTTGACTAAATCATCCAAAATGCAATGAAAGTGTGATCAGCAATTGTATATGTTGAAATGTCTGCTGTGAAGGATGTCATAAAGCCTGAATAATGCAATCGAATGTAAAACTAAAAAGTTATGATTGATGAAAGTAGTGAATCGGTCAGATTTGACCCGAAGACAACAGGAGGGTTAAACTTATCTCTAGTATCAGTCCCTTATTTATCCAATTAAATACAATCGCTCAACTTTGACAACCAATTCAAATACTTGTTAAAAAAAAGTTATAATTATTTGACATGTAAGACTTGGTGGTTGATGAGAGAGTAGGGCGTGAAACAACAAACAGAGCCTCTTTAAAGTGAATAATTGAATATATAAACCTTACAAACACACAGGACGTCTGACAAAGAGGCAATCAAGCAGGTACGTTTGGCAAAAAAACAAAGAAGTATTGTGTGAAAAACAAAAAGGAAAGCTGCAGACAAGCTGAGAACAAAGACCTTTACGGCGCTGTGTAGCTCGAATGTTAAACAAAGCTACCTGTCAAACTGCTGTCTGCAACAAAAAGAAAGGCCCTCAGATCTCCACAACTAGGACACACACACACACACACACACACACACACACACACACACACACACACACACACACACACACACACACACACACACACACACACACACACACACACACACACACACACACACACACACACACACACACACACACACACACACACACACACACACACACACACACACACACACACACACACACACACACACACACACACACACACACACACACACACACACACACACACACACACACACACACACACACACACACACACACACACACACACACACACACACACACACACACACACACACACACACACACACACACACACAGTATGTTTTTAAACATAACAAAATAGTTCCTTTCTTCTTTGGTCGAACGAAAAACCATCCATTTTCTTTAATGCTAATTGAATGAAGTCCCTCTTAAGACACTTTCCATCATGTCCGTGACTCTGAGCTTCAAAGTAACTCTTTCCTAATGAACACATCAATCTTTGGTTTGTTTGTGACCGTTTCCAGCGGTGGATTAAAACACACTTACAGCTCTAATGAGTATTTTCCGCAGCAGATTGGTGGATTGAGTGAAATGAACCACAACGCCCAGGATGGTGGTAATTCATATATAAGTTGGAGTGTAACGGAGTGTCCACAGTACAGCTTCAAAAATAGCTTGGAGCTGGGCGTGTCTGGAGCTTGGGGATTTTATGCGAGCAATATATATATATAAACTCCCCAAACAGGCGAAAACCTACCAGTTTCCCCCACTGTCTCTGCCACCTCCCTCCATGCCTGGTTCCTCCGGTTTGTATCCCGGTAGGTGAAGAGGGTCTGGTCATACAAAACCGGGTGATTCGCTACGGCGATAGTTAGTTTCTCCTCTGACTTTTTTTGAAATATAGAAATGAACGGCGGGATATCTCTCCCAGCTTAGACGCGGTTTGATTGGCTACGGCTTGAGCTGTCAGATTTTCAGAAACGGGATTCGCTGGCGCTGGCTACTCCGGCGTCAGAAGTTGAACAATATTCAACTTCTGACGCCGGAGACGGACCGCTCTGCTACCCACAATTCAGTTCGGCGAAAAAGCGAGGCAACGTGACGTCACCCCATTGAAAGTGAATGGGCAGATTGGAGTTGTCGACGCTTCCGACGCTGTAGTGTGGACGGGCCGTAAGGCAGTGGTTCAGTGATGTGGTGTTGGGCTAAAGTGGAGGTCTATGGCGCACAGGAATGAGATATATACGTTTCAGTTTCTCTGTATGATTTGTTGACGATAAGACACATATCGAATAGCAGCAGGTCCATCCATGAAATGTGGCATGCTCTGCGGCTCAAACTGTCCTCACTTCTCCTCAGAGTTTCAGTCTAACGGATAATAAGCCTGCAGCCCTCAGGCCTCGCCTTAGGAAGCTCTCGGCCTTTTCGTGCTGTTGAGCAGAGCAAAGGCCAGTTGTGTTCGAATGTCACATTTACAGCACGCTTTCTGGAGCTGTAATTAAAGAAAACACGGTAGACTACCCTGACACGGTTGGTATTTCACAGGGAGAAGGGACACTCTCTGGGTCAATAGCTTTTAATAAGAGCATTTAGCTGGAACCGTTTTAAAAAAGGGGACAAAAGCCCCGAGGAAGGCATGAAATAATGGACTGCAATGAGTTAGTTTGTGATATTATAATGTAAGTCTGTTGATTACAGTGGTTGGAGACTCCTTTTGAGCTATCGTGACTACGATGCACTTAGAATAGATTATATAATTAACACTATATGTGATTAATCTTATCCTTTGCATCAGAGGAGAATAACACGTACTAAAAAAGACCAGATTCTTTGGACAAAATCTAATTTATTTTCTATAAACTCAACAAAAAACATGGTTTCTTTTTGTATTCAACTCAGGCATTAAGGATTAATGACAGGAAGACAAAATAGGACACAAAACTGTATTAAATAGCACAAAACAATTACAAGAGAATGAATGAAAGGAGAACACGTTAGAGATAGGAGCGGAGAAAGAAAGCTGAACAAAAGGCACGTCAGAGTCGAATGCTAATCTGTGATCAGATAATACTCAAATGTGAGAGCAAAGGGAAAGACTCTGGTTCTGCTCCCTCCGTCACTCAAAGATGCATGAGTGTGTGTGAGAGAGAGAGAGAGTGTGTGTGTGTGTGTGTGTGTGCTTGTGTGTGTGAGAGTATATTAACAAGGCAAATAGCTTATTTGCCTTATCTTCCTGCCAGCGGAGGAGATAAGGTCCAATGAGAGCAGGTCTCTGAAGCAGCATGGCTCCCTTCAGGCCAGACGGATGAAATAAGAAACAAAAAAGGTGACATTTCAGAGTTTCTAACCGTACCCCGTCTGTGACCCCGGGAGCTCGCCAGTTGGGTAGAAAACAGAGCTGTGCCATTATAAAAAGAGATAGCATTGAGAAACGTTTTATTCAGCATTTCTGTATTCAATAGAGGTTTCTCAATACGCTATTTTCCCCTCGAGGCTCTCTGGAGGAGCTCTAACCGAGGAGACACTGACGGGTCCTCCACGGCTCCTCCGCGGATGCATTAAGCACGGCCGGACTTATCTCAGCCAATCACAGCTCTGCATGCATCCCCTGGATATTATTTTAGAAACTGCTTTCATCGCGTTGCGATGTTTCCAGTGAGAACAGCTGTGAGGTCCGTGCAGAAAGCAGAGCAGTGTGTAGAATATATATCACTCAGTATAACAGGCCTACTCTCTTTATTTGCTTTAGTTTAGTAGATATCTACAAAGAGTCCATATTTTTATAAGACCATTTAGTGCTTCACATAATAAAATACACAACGGCTGTAGCCTGATTATGCTTTAGCAGCTGTAGGTGTGTGTTGTACAGTGTGTAGGTGTGTGTGTGGTACAGTGTGTAGGTGTGTGTGTGGTACAGTGTGTAGGTGTGTGTGGTACAGTGTGTAGGTGTGTGTGTGGTACAGTGTGTAGGTGTGTGTGTGGTACAGTGTGTAGGTGTGTGTGTGGTACAGTGTGTAGGTGTGTGTGGTACAGTGTGTAGGTGTGTGTGTGGTACAGTGTGTAGGTGTGTGTGTGGTACAGTGTGTAGGTGTGTGTGTTGTACAGTGTGTAGGTGTGTGTGGTACAGTGTGTAGGTGTGTGTGTTGTACAGTGTGTAAATGCGGCGGACAGACGGGTCTCAGTTGGTTTGGCGTCCTCTGCTTACTTTTAATACTTGTAAATACAACTTTTGGCCCGTAATTTCAATTCCCCATTTCAGCGACCAGAGAGAGGGGGGGATATATCCAGTCTCTGATTGTGTTACGTTATTATGAGAGTGCTCTCATACTTGTTTGATTCTGAAATTGTATATATAAATATATGTGTGTGTGTGTGTGTCCGCATCTGTTATTGTCTCATTATACCGCACAAGTAAATATATAAGTCATCATGAACACATCTGTCCATCAGACAGAAGCTGCTGTGCCTCCTGTCATCATTAATGGACGTCTCTTTAAAATGACCGCTCAGAGGAGAGGAGTTCTCATTTCTCTAACCGCCTGCTGCTTCCCCTCCTCTCCTCGGTTCCCCTCCTCTACTCCTCCGCTCGCATCTCCTGTGGGCGGGACCAAGTCTCGGGGATAGGAGTCGAGGAGGGGAAATTAGAGTATTGAGAAACCTCTAATGTGGCTGCAGTCACTCAGTCTGAAATGACTTAACTTGGTAACTAAAGCCGGTTCAAGTCCCTTTCTGACATAAGTACAGGGTGTGGATTGGTAGCTGGAAAAGCGCTTTTGGGTACCGTCGAGGTGTCCTTTAGTAAGACACAGAACAACAGACCCAGCGTTTCCGCCAGGGGGGCGTCTTGCCGTCATTTGAAGCCCGTATTCAGCTCGGAACGCCCTGAACTCGAGCCGAGGGCGTCCACGTCTCTTTATAATTTGAGAGAAGATCGAGAGTTTTGATAGCTTGAAATGACGAAAAGGAAAAAGGACAAGGACATCCATCTGTTGGAGGGCAAAGGAGTCTGGTGGGATTATTTTCGCCTCCGGCAAAGCGTGTGCCTGTGACGGAAAGTGTACTGCCGGCGAGCCTTGACGGGGGGTGCTAGTGGAGCGTGAACTGCGATTAAGCAAATATGATAATATTACATTAAGCGTCCCAAGATACTCCAAAGGACAATTTTCTACCAAACAATATCTTGTGAGTGATGCTGCATGCAACAACATCATATACGCATTTACTTTGGGAACAATTGTACAATAAATATCGTCTCTAAATGACTGATTCACAGCCTGTGACTTTTAAACAACTGCCTTAAAGTTGAAGTGAAGAAAATAGCATGATATCCCGTCAAGCGTTTGCTCAAGGCAAGAGTAAGATCACGGTCATTCATAAATAATAAAAATGTACTTATAGTATGGGACAGGAAGTTGCATCACATCATGAAAAACACATTCATCTCACACGGCAGGCAGGAATGCTAATGCAATGTGCATTATGTTCACACCGCACCGCCGCCTCTTCATCTGCTGCCACATTAATGTACAGAATTTACTGTATACTAGGGATGTCCCGATCACCTTTTTTTGCTCCCGATCCGATTCCGATCATTTGATTTTAACAATCTGCCGATACCGATTTTTCCCGATCCGATCTTTATGCAATGCATTAAGAGAGAGAAAGGTAACAGATAACGGCTGGTCATCCAAGCGATGAATTCAGCTATCTTGGCTGTTATTGTTTGGCCTTTTCTCTGTTCTGGGGCAGTTTCTCTTTCCTTTTGAAAGTCTCTGAAAGTGTCGGTTGTTTCAGTGCCGTTACCTGAGTGGCCGCTGTGTACTCGCCGTGTTGTTGTTGGTGTTTGTTTCTCAGGCGGCGTATTAGATTGGTCGTGTTGAACGTAGCTCTGTTCTTTCCACCACGCGGAACCTCTGCCTTGCAAACATTGCATCTGGCTGTTACACTGCCTTCGCTTTCAATTTTATAATACTTCCAAACTCCTGACATTTTCTCTGTCCCGACTCCCGAGTCACCAGCTGAACGTAGCCTCTCGTTAGCTTGCTGCTACTATTAGACACTGCGCCCACTCTGTTGCCAGCTTTCAGAGAAATAAGCAACCAGGTCTGAAAACAAGCCCAAAGAAAGCAACACATACATGATGTTGTGTAATTTTAAACCAAAACTAAGTCCTCAGGATGACTTTAAGACGTGAACATGGTCATTTTTGTTTTGTAACATTAAATTAAAAAAAAAAATTATAAAAAAAAAAAAAAAAAAAAAGAATCCCGATCCCCGATTTTTTTCTCCCGATCCCCGATTTTTTGAAAATCACGTGATCGGCTCCGATCCCCGATCACGTGATCGGATCGGGACATCTCTACTGTATACGAAATATCTTCTCTGCCTAGCAAGTCCCTTTCACGTTTTAACTCATCCATTTACACACAACTCCCAACTAGAAGAGAAGCTACAAAAGGTGCAAACACGTAGTAGCCTAAAGTGAGTTGTTTATGAAACTCTCTAATCCAGGGGGGTGAAACTCAAATACACAGTGGGCCAAAATTAAACATCAGTACTACTCGAGGGCCGGACGGGTTCAATGTTTATTGCAACACTTATTGAAATGAACTTATTGCACAAATTAAACCTGGAACTAACAAAGCTTAAATGATTGCCTATAAAAACAACATTAAATAATCAGCTGCATTCATTTCTTATGGCTCTATCTGCAGCTTTTCCAACAGCTTCAACAAAACTATTCCCCTCAAAGAGAAAACCAAACATGCCCTGTTGTCGTGAGAGAAAAAGTGCAGAAGGAAACATCCATTGAACTCAGTGTGCTGCTCTGTGATGCTAGCTCAGATACTTGGCATTCATGGAGTGAAGGCGTGCGTGCAATATACCGGCGGGCCAGATCGAATAGGAATTAGAAATTATCCTGCGGGCCGAAATTAAATCCACCAAGGGCCTGATTTGGCCCCCGGGCCTCGAGTTTGACACACGTGCTCTAATCCTTCCCTGCACACATCTCACTTTGTATATCTAAATGTCTTCCGGCTTTAAGATGCAAAATCTCTCTCTCCAAATATTCCAAGTATACAAACATTTGCATTGTTTACCCCCATGCCCGCCTATGTGTGTCCTGTGGCTCGACAGTGTTAGCATGATCAGTGCTGCTGATGAGATTCAATCCCAATACAAACAATCATCCACAAAACTCAGTGATTTATGGAACATAGTTTTGGTTAAAGTCAAGTCGAGCAAACCGTTTTTTCCATGAACAAACAAGGCTGCATTGATATTGATATGCTGCACCACACATTGTATTTATGTGGATGTTGGCATGTCTTATAAGCTAATTTAGGGATGTACACGTCTTCATCCAGGCACTAAGTACATAAACAAAGACCTCCATAATGTCCTTCTTTTAACTTTTTCACTGTAGCTCAAAAGTTGTATTTGCAACTCAGTGCTGTTTGTACACAAGAGACAAACGTTGGATCACAAATTCGACGAATTAAGAGCGAGGAAGAAACTATCATTACCGTACTTGTCGGACTACAAAGCGCACCTGCATATAAGCCGCAGCAGCTACATTGTCCGTCTGTCTTGCTCTCGTTCTGTCTCTCGGTTCCACTTTTACTTTGGCGCGCTACCTGTCTCACTCTTTCCCGGCCTCCAGCTTTTCCTGCTGGAGCCCGCCGCTTAGAGGTGGCGGGCGCGGACCGGTCCTAGAGCCCATAGAGTTAAAGGTGGTTAATTGTACCTGTAAAATCCATAGATTTAGGAGGTTCCCTAGTGGCCGTTAGCTGTACAAAAAAAATGGGGGGAAAAGTCGCGGCTTATAGTCCGAAAAGTACGGTACTCTTTTAAACCGGTTCTTATCCTGAGAAGAGAAAGGCCTTCATGTTGAATCTTTACTCAGCATGTCTTCAGTGTGAGTAACAGCTGCACGGTTGGAGGTTCTGGCTCAGGTGATACATATTGAGTTCTTTATGTTTTCCTGCTCTCCAGGTACAGATGGTTTTATTACAGCAGGTGTCGATACAGTTTGTTTTCCGTGAAGGCTGTGTTCCTCTCCTCTGGCTGCCCTGATCACAGCAGCACGTTTCCCCTCGTGTTTCTGTTTCGGTTGGTGCAGGATCACATGTTACACAGCATGAATTACGTGCACAGTCCAGTATGGCCTCCTGCGTCGAGTGTGTGTGAAGAAAGCAGGAACATAAAGCAGTGTTCCGTAGCACGCACGCACACACACACACACACACACACACACACACACACACACACACACACACACACACACACACACACACACACACACACACACACACACACACACACACACACACACACACACACACACACACACACACACACACACACACACACACACACACACACACACACACACACACACACACACACACACACACACACACACACACACACACACACACACACACACACACACACACACACACACACACACACACACACACACACACACACACACACACACACACACACACACACACACACACACACACACACACACACACACACACACACACACACACACACACACACACACACACACACACACACACACACACACACACACACACACACACACACACAAAAGAAGGAAGACTCAGCCTATAGACCAAACCAATGTTCCCCTTGTTGTCAAGCAGTCTGCCGCTGAGAGTGTGTTTCTGTGTTTCAGAGAGAGAGAGAGAGAGGAGAGAAAGGAGTTTGTAATAATAATGGACTTAGGGAACAATGCAACAGACTGCACCGAGGGGAATACAATGCAGGATCCCGAACACACACATAATGAAAGGTGTGTGTGTTCTACACAGCGTGGATTATTACAGCCCCATTTGCTGTCTGCTCAGTGCTCTAATGCAATTACACCCCACTGTGCAACTGCACACAGGCTGTAGCCTTTGGGCAAGGGCATAGGCAATGAGATTAGGTGCAATTTAAGGTTACGGTAAAGTTATATCTCAATGAAAAATAAATTACATTATTGAGGTATGCTGTATTAAAAGCGGGTGTCCAACTCGTTTCAGTGCATGGGCCACACACTGCCGAGTATGATTGGAAGTTAGCTGGAAAAGTAAAACAATTGCATTTTGTATATATTTCTGTGTGAAAGTCCAAGTATATTCTGGGATATTAACATTTAATGAACACGTATTTACATAATGGATGACTAACTGAGAAGTGCAGTTTCAACAGTAAGTCTCGTTTTCTGCATTAAGTGAATAAGGCCAGTTGAGCAACATCTTTAATTTCCAAGCTCTGATCAATTGCAGAGTAAAAATGCAACCAATTACGTAACGTTTTGCTTGATCTGGAAATCCAAATCTCCATCGATATTCACATTCCTATCCGTTACAGTTTCTCATTAGATGGTTGTTGTCAACACGTCAATCGTCTCCACTAACTACTCCTATGTCTTTGATGCCGATGCTAATTCGTTAACAATATGTTGGCTAGTGTTCACAGCTATGACTAAAACAAAATGGCTGTTTCTTCAAAACCTGACACCAGTTCATTCATCTTCTCTGCCCTCATTTGATCTTGCAATATCTCGTCCATCCTGTTGCAATTTCTTGTATGTTTTTACACAATAAGACAACTCAATATTTAATGTAACACATCAAGCATACTGGCTTGGACGTCCATTTTAGATTTGGAAAAACCCAAAACTCTGAGTCCAATTTTCTCTTGTTGTTGTTACTTCATATTTTTTCTCCAGGAACTTAATGACTGATTTGCTTTGTTTGTTTTTCATTGACAAATGTATTTATTTAAATATATATATGTTAATAATTTCGTTTTTGGGAGAAGGGGTGGGATTAAATAAGTGTAAACTTCTTCCCACCACTTTTCAGATGTGTAATTATAGATTATGTTTATACTAGGGCTGTCAAACGATTACAATTTTTAATCAAATTAATCGGAGCTTAAACATTAATTAATCAGATTAATCACCATTCGAACTATGTCCAAAATATTTCTTTATGTATATTGTTGTGGGAATGGAAAGATAAATGAAAGAAGGCGGATATATCCATTTAACATACAGTATGTATGTTTATTATAACATTGTTCTGTGTGTCAAAATGAAAGACAGCGCACACACCTATCAATCATCAAACCGTGGGGTCTTAATTCATTACGTGTTGATTTCTATCAACACGTAATGTTGTATCGATACAGCAAAAGTATTCTCCGTCGGGACTTCCTGCAACAACACCACGCCGTTATCTTGATTCTGATTGGCCAGAAGACATTATCAAAGATGTTCTATTGAGAAGACGATCACTACGTGACAAACATTTTCAAAACCGTTTCTAGTCTTCGGTATTTCCAGACGAGTGGCTACTGAAATCAATCTTACTAACTGCTGTCTGTGCAATTTACTCCGCGAGTTGGCAGACTTTATTTTGCTTACTTTAACATCATTTTTCAAGGTGGGGCTAATCCATTTCTTGGTATGGGTGTAGCCTACCCCAGCCATACCCTGGCGCTGCCACTGGTGGTATGGGGCGGGCCATTCTGCACATGTGTTAAATGCGTTAAATATTTTAACGCAATTAATTCAAAAAATTAATTACCGCCGTTAACGTGATAATTTTGACAGCATTAGTTTATACATAACTTAGAATCAGTCATATTTTTGTATATCAATTTGACACTGCTTAATTTTGTATTGTATAATAATTCTCATGTTAGATTTTTGTATTATTGTTTTACACATTCGAAATAAATAAAATGAAAACTAAATAACAAGTGGCAAAGTTGTGTCACATGGCCATCAAATGAGTATGTGGGATCGACATTATAATATCAGAGTCATGCGTACGGACCGTCTATACGACTGCGACACTAACAGAAGCTGAATATACCCTAACCTTATGTAGCCCCTCTCTCCAGTTACTCCTGTATGTTCCTGGGGACAGAGTGGGCTCCTTATTCTATTATTGGACCATTGTGATAAATCATTAACGGCATTTGTTTGAAAAGCCACATTGCTAGATAATGAAACATGTATAATGGTGTCTGGAACTGAATAAAAGACACCGTTACAAATAAAAACAAAACTGTCAAAGCCAGCCTACTTCACAGGGAACACACTGTCTCCACTGAAAGCTCTCCAACTACAAAGAGACTGAACAAAGAAACTCAGGACATCAATTGTTAATGGATGTGTAAAAGCAACTGGAAGCCATACGAAGCTGCTCCTGAACTCAGACTCACACATAACAAAGAAAACACTTCAATACGTGCAACATGTCCCTCTGAAAGCCACAGAGAGAGGGTTTAGTCCTTTATTGTGTTGAAACCATGTAGGCAGGGCGGGTAGTGTTTTACAAATGAGGGGTCCTGAGGCAATGTGTGCATACAAGTGAGTGTTTTTGAGATAATTGTAAATAATTTAAAGTACTGTTAGGTTGCCTTCAGGAGCAAGCTTTAGTACAGATAGTGTTTTATTATGCATGTTCTGCTTGTTGTAATTTAGGCTTGGTTTTTGTCATTTTCCTAAAGGGGCTCTATTTTTTTGTGTGGAGGTTTTCCCTTTCATGTCGTGTGTCATATAGATTTGTGTGCATGTAAATGGTCTGCAAAGGTTAAAATACCAACGTTCCCTCCATTGAATACCTTTAGTTACTTCCGGTGACATCACTTTGTAACGCTCGTGCTTCTATTGGCCAGCGCTCCAACACATTGTACGTGATAGGCTAAGGGGCGGGACATTCTCTAAGCGGTTGACTAATCACAACAGACCGGCCAGCTAACCAATCAGAGCAGACTGGGCTCTGGTTTCAGACAGAGGGTGAAAAGAGGTGCTCTGTGTGTGTGTGTGTGTGTGTGTGTGTGTGTGTGTGTGTGTGTGTGTGTGTGTGTGTGTGTGTGTGTGTGTGTGTGTGTGTGTGTGTGTGTGTGTGTAGACCAGGGTTTCCGTTAGCCGGTAATTACTGTTTTTTAGCTGGGAACATTTATTAAAAACCGGTAAATTTAAAACCTGCCGGTCAAAATGTCTGGTAATAATTAGGGAGGCTCCGATCGATCGGCCGCCGGTCATTATCGGCCGATATTCACTCTTAATAGTTTGATCGGTGCTCTCTATAAAGGCATGAGAAACTGACGTGCTGTCAGGAGAGAGAGGGAGGGAGAGGGGAAAAGAGAGGATCCGTTTCTCCCGTGTTATTATTCATATGTAATGTAAACTTTTGAATAATGTACGTTATCTACTACAAGTAGTTTGTTTGAATGTAATAATTATGTTGTTTGTTGTTTGTGGAATAATTTATTGAAAAATGAATCTGAATTTTTCGATCTGTTACGATTATAAACTGGAGCAATATAAAAATGAGCCCGTGAACTGAGTTTTAAACTGAAGCATATCTGCTCATAGTCCGGTAATTACCTGCTAACGGAAACTCTGCTACACAACTCTTATTATTATTGAAATATGACCGGTAAGTTTGAAATTAGTCCGGTAAAATAAATTCTGCCCGGACATTTGACCGGCGAGAAAAAATCCTAGCGGAAACCCTGGTGTAGACATGTAAGGAACTTTGCTTTAGAACAGCAGAGATGGCCAAAATGGGGAAAAGGATGGTGGTGGAGGTGGTAGTGTGTGTGTGTGTGTGTGTGTGTGTGTGTGTGTGTGGCAGGGGGTTGTTTGAGAAAAATATAGAGCTTTTTGAACATTAAAGCATGGAGACATCATGTCACAGTAGAGACACTAACTTCAAATATGAACATGATGAGCATAATAGGGCCCCTTTCTTAATAATAATAATAATAATAGCTTAGATTTATATAGCACCTTTCATGAGACCCAAGGTCGCTTTGCAAGGAAGAACAGGGCAAAACAAACATAACAAAAGGCAATCAGACAACCAGTCAGACAGACAACACCACAAATAGATTAGGGGCCAAAGGCCTTGGCAAACAGATGGGTCTTGAGGGCCCTTTTGAAGGCGTCAAGCATGGGGGTGTTGCGGATCTCCGCAGGGAGAGCGTTCCAGAGGGGGGGGGGGGGCTGCCACGCTGAAGGCTCTGTCCCCGAGGGTTCGCAGTTTGGTGCGGGGGGTGGTAAGCAGGCCAGAGTCTGAAGACCGCAGGTTCCGGGGTGGGGCATGTGGGTGGAGGATGTCTGATAGGTACTGGGGGGCACGGAGGGACTTGTAGGTAAGAGGAGGATTTTGAATGATATGCGGGATTGACCGGCAGCCAGTGGAGGTGGATGAGGGTGGGAGGGATGTGCTGCCATGGCTTTGTATTTGTGAGTACCCTAGCAGCACCGTTTTTTCTTGCATACATTACTCCATGTTACATAATGGTAACCTTTAATAGTTTCACCTTCTCCGTGTATTACCGGTTTGACATTTTCACATCTTTGAATATACTTCCGTTGACCAGTCTACTAATCATACCATACATCATTGTCATCTCGCCTTATCAGAAAACCATTTAGTGCTGTCCAGTCTACAGCCTTTTGTGATCGTTGATTCAATAACGCATTTCATTACTGCTTGACCTTTACAACATCAAACATGTGTGTGTATAGCTGTGTGTGTGTGGAACAGAGTGTGTGTGACTCTTCCATCTCCTGATTCACTGAGGCGAGTCTTATCTAAAGTGCTTTTGGTCAGTCGGCCTCAGCAGGAAGTACCTGGCGGCAGTGTAACAGCTTGAAACTCCTGCATGGCAATTTGAACCTTTTACATGTGTGTCTGCCAGTGTGCGACCTGTATTTAATCCGGCAGCATATTCACTATTTCATTTCATTCAGCAACATTAGGACAGTCATAATGTCATTTGCCTTCATTTGAATTGCTACATACGTCTTAATAGCTTTTAAAAGATTGTATATACAATTCAGCATTCGTTTTGTGTTAATACGAACATGCGATTGTATATATTGTAAGATGCTTAGAATATATTGAAGCACATTTTTACTTTTTCTGTTAATATAATATTTTAATGTATTTTATCTTATCGTTCACTGGAGATTTAATTTTTTTACTTTTATGTATTTAATTTTGTATAGCACATGCTTAGTGTAACTTCTTAAGCTTATATATATTTTGTTCTTTTTTTTAAAATTATTATTATTGTGTTTATTTCATTCTTAAATGGAGCACAACACCCAATTACCCCCTGGGATACATTTATTTTAGTATTCTATGATAATAATGATATATTAGGGCTGTGCAATTAATCGTATTTTAATCGCGATTACGATTTTCGCTTGCAACGATTACGAAAACAACATAATCGAAATAAAACTATTATTATTTAAAAAAAAAAAATGTAATTATTATTATTTTTTTTTTCTTCAGTTGAATTATACTTAAAGTTCAGGGTAATCAACTCTTAAAAACATACGGTTCACATTTTTTTTTCAATAAATGGATGTTTGCAAAATAAATAGATAATCGTTTTTAATAATCGTGATATCAATTATTGACCAAAATAATCGTGATAATGATTTTTGCCATAATCGCACAGCCCTATGATATATATTGCAATTTTACCAAAGTTCCCAGTTATCTACAACCCCCATCTTTAACGGTGATTATTTTAATCATTCATATTTCATTGGACTTTCATGTTACAGCAGCTACACAGAATACACCCGGACAGTGTTCCTGGAGGTCTCTGCAGACAGACCCCTGCTCTAGGAATAACTAGTCGACAGAGCTCTTTTAGACTGGTTTCCCCATTGACACCACTGTTCTCTTAGAGCCACTACACACACCAAATTATTTATACTTATAAAACGGACAAGTTAAATCAAGCAATCTGATTGGTTCTTAGCCGTGATATAATGAGCGTATATCACGGGTAGAATCGTAGTGACTTTTCACAAGTCAGTATCCCTCCGCGTCTGAGCAAAGCTGCAACCGTTACATCCCATTGAAAACTATTTAAATTAGAGTGTGTATTTTTCTTTCATATTGCCACTCTTGGTAACCGTTTTATAAAAGCAATGGCTCACTTGGCGTCGGGCCGAACCACGCCTCTTAGCTGTGATATAATGAGCATATAGCACGGCCTGTCGTGAGCTATTGCTGAACTAGAACAACACATACACAGGCTACCTCACACTCATTGTGCTATTTTGTGTCTCGGAAAATTACAGTTTCACATATTTACATCCTCAAAAGGAATGATGTTAAAATGGCCATGTGTGTGTTTTAAAAAAAAATATATTTTTAATACATAATCTCATGATAGGATTGGATTTAAAATCATAACGAAACGGTGTCAAATATAGTTGAAATTAATGAAACATGATTATTTGATATTTTCTCACTTTGTGGTATTTACACATTTCTAGCAATACAATTAAACTGTTGAGTTGATGGTGCCAACTCAATATTAAAAACATATTAAGTGAATACATGTTATAACTAAGACTATGTTCAGATCATAACAAACGTATTATCTTTGGATATTTTGAATGTTGCTGAAACATTAACAGCTATTTAGAGACATCATTTTGAATCATTAATTGGCATTTCACAGTTTTCTGACACTTAATAACTCTGAGAATTATAACCTATAGTCCTTTTTTGGGGGGAATTAATTGAAACGTATGAAATAATTAATACTTTTCTTTTAAATGAAATTGTTGCTTCCCAAGGTAGGCTTGTTTAAGTGATCCTCCCAGCATGCACCAGGGCAACAGACTAATGAACACGTTCTATTTGATGTGTTCTTTTTCTGTTACTAATGCATTTGAGCAGGAGTATGATTTAAAGCCCGACTGAGGTGCACACGTTACTTTAGTTTCCTCTTCTGTCCACAATCCTTCGCTCGGTAGCCCTGCTCCCCCTGCTCCCCCTCCTCAGAACAGATCAGACCGGAGTTAAAAGAGATTAAGATAGATATCCAGAAAATGCTTTCTCTACGTCTGGTAAATCACCTTTGCCCTGTGTGTGTGTGTGTGTGTGTGTGTGTGTGTGTGTGTGTGTGTGTGTGTGTGTGTGTGTGTGTGTGTGTGTGTGGGGTTGTTTTTGTCTCTTTTTGTCCATCGAGCCAATTTTCTCTTTAAACGAATGGGATTTCCTGGGGATAGAAGATGTCTGTCGCTCTGCCCAGCACACCGCAACACCCTGCGTCTCTGTGTGTGTGAGTGTGTGTGTGGCGCAGGTTGTTGTGCTGACCCGCTCTGTGAGAGGTCAGAGATGGGATTACTCTGGGCGGCTTTGTGTCAGTGAGCTTGTCTGCGTCTGTGAGAGTGTCTCTATCAGAGCCACGTATTGATAGAAAGCAGTGGCACAGGCTGGATATCAGGACAACTAAATAAAAGACGAGTGATTGCGATTTTTACCAATATTGTAATTGCGATGATTCCAAAAATGTGAAGAATTGATGATTTTGCATCTTTATCTTCATTATCATAACAAAAATGATGATACAATGATAATGGGGGGGATTTTTTAAAGAGGTTCTGTACCAAACAAAGATCGTAGAAAACAATGTGTAGGCCGGAACAATCTCTTCAGCTCAACCATACTTCATTCAAAATGGAATTAAAACACAGTCCGTAAAAATGATTTTGCTACCTGATTTGAATAAAGCACTATTTTGTGATTTACAGTAGATACATTTCCATGAATTGTGCAGCCATACTTAATATATAGATGGATACATGCGATTATATTAAAGCGATCCATATAATGAAGTACAATGTGGTTACACCATTGAAATACCTACCTACCTGTCTACCTACCTGTCTGTCTACCTACCTGTCTGTCTACCTACCTGTCTGTCTACCTGTCTGTCTACCTGCCTGTCCGCCTACCTACCTGTCTGTCTGTCTGCCCGCCTACCCACCTACCTACCTGCCTACCTGCCTGCCTGTCTGCCTACTTACCTGCCTGTCTGCCTGCCTACCTGCCTGTCTGTCTGCCTGCCTACCTGCCTGTCTGCCTGCCTACCTGCCTGTCTGTCTGCCTACCTGCCTGTCTGCCTACCCGCCTACAGCACACTGCTCCTAACACGAGGATGGGTCAAATGCAGAGAAACAATTTCCCCACGAGGGATTAATAAAAGTCCATCTTATCTTAACACTTGTTTTACTTAATTTGCATAGTACTTGGAATGTGCAAGTATTTGATTTTAAATTGTTAATAATGCGTGCTTGCCACTTTATTAATAACCGTGTTATTTTTGTCTTTATCACTATTTCACTGAAACAATGTTGATGTCCCCTCTGTGGGACGAATAAAGGAATTCTGATTGTAAACATTGGAGTAAAAGTGCACATTTTCACACGGTTTGTCCTGTAATACTTTTATTGTATTGTACTCAACAAAATAGTTGTGTGACAAAACGAACCTTGCAGCTTTCTCACCTCCGCACAGCTAACCAACGAAGTGGGTGTGAAGTCTGAATGTTGTTTTTGAAAAAGTCACATCATCTCGTCTACACTGCGTAGTGCAATCACATCTACAGTGAACACTTTACTGTCAGACTGTCATTTCAGAGCGGCTTGCTGTGATATCTGGTAGAAAACCCTGGGCTCATTTCCTGAAAGTCTTTCTGACTTCACACTCCCACACTCTCACTGTTAGGCGTCTCAGTGTGGGCATCCATCGGCTGCCTCCTGGGTTTCAGATGCATTGCTCTTAGAAAAGGTCATGTATGTTACAGGAACATGGAGCCCTTCTTCTAAACACTACAGACATACTCTTACAGGTTTATGAAAATAAAATGGTTTAACCAAACCCAAACATCCAAAGAGAACCTAGAAAAACAATGGATGGCACATGCACAGTACCGTACTTTTCGGACTATAAGCCGCGACTTTTTCCCCCATTTTTTTGTACAGCTAACGGCCACTAGGGAACCTCCTAAATCTATGGATTTTACAGGTAAAATTAACCACCTTTAACCCTATGGGCTCTATTACCGGTCCGCGCCCGCCACCTTTAAGCGGCGGGCTCCAGCAGGAAAAGCCAATAGAGTCTGGCTGCAGACGTTTCCTATAGGGGCGTTTCCTATAGGGGCGTGTCCTATAGGGGCGTTTCCTATAGGGGCGTTTCCTATAGGGGCGTTTCCTATAGTGAACGACGGGAGCCGGCTCTCGCCCGCGAACGAGCCGTTTTTTGTTTTGTTTTTGCGGAGGGATCTAGATCGGCATGAAGGCACATTATGCAATGTGCAATGTGGACATTATCCCGCTTATTACACATGGCCACATTCTCAACAAAGTAACGACATGACTCCCAATAATAATTGAAATGCTTTTATGGATTTAGAAAAAGATTTTATTGATTTAAAAAATAGTTTTATGTATTGATTTAAATTGACATGCATCCGCTAAGAAAAGTAGTCCGTTGTTACTGTTTGAACTAACGTAACAACGGCAGGAGCTGCTTCTATAGTGTTTTTGAGGAGCTTTTTGATTACAGATTTGAAAACATCGTTGCTTGCTTTAAAAGTAGCACAATTCATTATGTCAAACCTTGAAAGATATCCCTGCCCTAATGCCAAAAGTAACTGGCAACTGAATATGTGTCGCCGTAGCTATGATGTCTATGTCTGGACCGCTGCGTAAAAAGGAGGGTTTCTGCCCCATTACTTCTCTTCTTACTTCTATAAGAATAAAACACGGAGGACGGAGATCTCTCTTTGTCCCCCTCTTCTCCCCGCTGCAGCCTAGCAGTTGATCTCAAAGCACGCTCCCCTCTCCTGCAGGGAGAAAAACTATATGTATATACTTTATATAGGTTGATACAGTAGCCCCTTTTTTAAAATAGTTTATAGGTGTTGCCATCTGTTTTGTGTAGCGTGGTTCTACAACCCAGTCAATGCATTAATTGGGTGGTATCAGAGAGTTACACGGGTCTGTAAATGCAATGAAAACAATTGGCCACAGCAAATAATTTATATTAAACATGTAATTTTTACTTTTGAATACTTTAGTACAAAGGATGTCTTGAATAATTTAAGTGATATGTGTACACATATAAATCATTAGTCAAAACAGGGCTACATTTGATTTAATTAAAAGGTATAATATGTGGTAAACTGAAGAGCCCTTTGGGAGCCGAAAGAGCCGGCTCTTCTTGGTGAGCCAAATGATCCGGCTCACCAAGAAGAGCCGGAATTCCCATCACTAGAACAATGACTTCTTCTGCGAGGATTTATAAAAGCAGCTGGAATCCCTTAAGTTACTATTGGATAAAAAAAGTTAGGAAACGCCCCTATACCTATCGGACATCCTTCACCCACATGCCCCACCCCGGAACCTGCGGTCTTCAGACTCTGGCCTGCTTACCACCCCCCGCACCAAACTGAGAACCTTCGGGGACAGAGCCTTCAGTGTGGCAGCCCCCACCCTCTGGAACGCTCTCCCTGCGGAGATTCGCAACATCCCCACACTGGACGCCTTCAAAGGGCCCTCAAGTCCCATCTGTTCATCAAGGCTTTCGGCCCTTAAATCGATCTGTTGTTTTGTCTGTCTGACCTTTGTTTTGTTTTGTTTTGTTTGTGCTTGCCCTATTCCTGTAAAGCGACCTTGGGTCCCTTGAAAGGCGCTATAGAAATCTCAGTTATTATTATTATTATTATTATTATAGGAAACGCCCCTATAGGATCCGCCCCTATAGGATCCGCCTCCTTGCTGCAGTCTGCAGCCAGACCCATCTCGGAAAAGCTGGAGGCCGGAAAAGAGTGAGACAGGTAGCGCGCCAAAGTGAAAGTGGAACCGAGAGACAGAACGAGAGCAAGACAGACGGACAATTTAGCTGCTGCGGCTTACATGCAGGTGCGCTTTATAGTCCGAAAAGTACGGTACATGCTATTTTTTAAATAATTTGAACAAGGAAAGCAGCATATTTCGTAAGGTTATATATATAAACACATGCATGAAACGTGTATTACAATCCCAAGATATCGCCGTTTGCTGGATGCTTTTAAGCCCATCTAAAAGGAATCTACAGTGCTATGCTTGCAGGTATTTTTAGCATCACAGGTCCCAATGGAAATCCAACTCTTACCCCGTCTGTGAGCGCCTTGCTCTCTATTCAAATAACACTCTAAAGGATGGATAAGCCCAGCAGTAAAGTGTCATCCAGCCCTCTATTCTTCCCCTCTCTGCACAGTGAAGTGGGATGGAGTAAATGGAGAGCTGTGGATGTGTGTGTGCATCACTCTGATTGGACGTCAGTCTCAGGAGGCGGTCTGTCACCATGGGTTGCTCTTGGCTGCGCCTTCGAACATGTTTGTGTGTGTGTGTGTGTTTGTGTGTGTCACATGTGTTTTGTGTGATTCTGCCTGTGGTTGTCTACATTCAGTTCAAGCCGGGGATTATGGGGAGTTTTATGTCTGAATCCTAACACCATGAGTTTTCAAATGAGCCTTTTATTGATAATAACTTACAGCCATACGTGTGGGGGAAACTTCTGAACCAATAGGAAACAGGACTCGGAGAGACACGAGGAGAGCTGGAGCTCTGATGGAAAACACTGACGGTTTATTTGGAGCTTGGGCCGGAGAATTCACACGACATGTCACGGGCCACGAGTTGACCACACGGTAGAGATGCCACAATCAATCCTGAAGAGCCCTCCTGTAGCTCCAGGTTAGTTCAGAGTGGAATGATCAACATTCTTCAATAGAGAGACTAAACAGCTGAGGACACTGAATCACAGTTGTTGTCCCTTATGGCTCGGGGTCATCTCCACCCCGAGAAGGATGTGTTCCAGGTGTCCCACAACAATAACTATCTCTGACCGAGAGTTGCCCGGTCACAAACTGGTAACAACAACAAAATGCCAGGGCCGCCCCTCCTTACAGGAGATAGCGGCTGCTCGAGGCTGGGCATCTGCGTCAGAGGGCGAAGGAGGACATGCAGATACTGACATCATATATTTAAAAGGAAGCCATCCTGCTTTTCACCAGCAGCTTCCTGTCTCAAGTCCTTCCTTGATAATTAGATTTTGCCGTACTTCTACTAAAGTAGCATTTGAATACAGGACTTTTACTTGTAATTTAGTAATTTCAGACTGAAGTATTTCTACTTTTACTGTACTTAAATCACAGTAAAAGGATCCGAGTACTTCTTCCATCTCTGCATGTACATCTGGATTCAGTGTATTTTGGCTCTGTCTAATTACAGTGTGATGGGTGTTGATTATGGACAAATGAGTGCAACTGAAGACACAAACACACAACATGTCAGACACTGGTTTCCGAACATCCGATTGTGCTCTTGGTACTTTTTGCTGGAGTTAAACGCATATTTGTTAGTTTTTGTCAAGTCATGCTCACTTATTTAATCATTATTATGACGTGGTGTGGAGTGGTCTGTGGTTGTCACATTAATCCTTTCACACGAGCTAACCTAAATCCCAGAGTTTAAAGCCCATTGCTACCTAAAGCTAGTGATATTCATTACTCATTATCCATGGACTCAGGGCTAGCATGAAATATGATGAATCACACTAAAGCTCTGAGTGACCAAACTGCTGACAGCATCAATTTGTTGTTATGAAATATTAGTTTCACAGTAGGGATCCTAACCTTGTGTTTGGGGGATAACCATGCCTGAAGAGGAGGGTCTCAGTTACTGTGTGTGTGCATCACATGTGCAAGCTCCTGTAAGTTGGACAAAATAACACTTGTTTTTCTGTTTCTTACTGGAGTGAATTCTCTAAAAGGTCCTTGAGAGACACTGTATTAAAGCAGCCGTGTAATGTGATGTTTTTCTAAAGAAGGCAGCTGTTCAATATACCATCCTGTCAGCCATATGGCGCATCAACACGTCAACACATTGTGTACATCCTGACTCCCTGCAGTTAGCACACTTCAGTGTGATGAGTGTTCAATTGTCTGAAAGCCTGTCGGGTACAATCGGCTTTCTCTGCATTGATTTTTACTTACAGCATCTCTTGTTCTGTTGCAGCTCTGATGTAATGCTACACCGCATGAAGGAAAGATAAACATGATCATATATTACAAACATCCTACTTGTAATTACTGTAAGTGCATGGCAGATATTAGAAAACTCTGGTATCACTTCAAAGAACGCGGACTGCACATGTTTTGGTTTACCATAATAAAGGAAGAACTATGGAGCTGCAGAGATATACAATCCTACTAATAGTATTATGCAGACTTCAAAAAATATATTTGTTTGGTGCAGATCCTCTTAAAAAAACACAACATGATGATTGGACATATTGTTTACATTTGATAGAAAATGGGTTGTTCCCTCTAGTATTGTAAACAAAATGGTGTCCCTGATCCCTAGATTCCACCGGGTCCGTCTGCGCCGCGTTACGGCTGCACCGCGGCGTTCGCAAGGACCTCTCTAGGGCCACTCTAGTCAATGGGTGCTATTCCACCAGACGCGCCGCATTACAGCTCAGAAGCTTCTCGCCGCTGGGCTCCGCTCAAAATAGGATTCAAGTATATTTGTCGATGTGACGCAAGGCGTTGCAGAGTTGCCGGGCAGGAAGTGGACCGGTCAGAGCATCCGGCCCATCCCCAAAATAAACTAATGTTGCAGACCCTATCGCTCCGTAGTCTTTCAAGTAGGAGGAGAAATGCCAGCGTTCTCCTCCGGTTTACAGGCACTGTGTAAATTATATATATAGAATAATTATGATGATGAATGCATTTTTTTATCACTAAAAGACAGCAACACATCTTTGATTCATGTCGTTTATAACTGGAATATTACAAGTATTATTAACTTTGTCTGTACAAAGTAGCCTGTCCAGGAAAAATGCCCAAATCAACAAAAACTGCGAGCCGGCAGGCAAGATGCTCCGCTTCTGAAATGCTTCTGAAACGCGCCCGGTAGGGTATGACGCCGGAGGACGCTGGACCAAAACCGCGGCGCAGACGGTGGAATCGAGGGGTGAGCCAGTCTACAAAATGGTAAATAACATTTTTTGTTTTGAGTTATTTAAAAGAATAACATCACGTTTATGTTTAAAAAACTTTGGGACGACAGACAAAATATGGGAAATGGATAAAAGCGATTAACGGATGTAGAGATGCACACCTCAGCAATTAGGTAGAACATGGCCTAATCAAAGTGTAATCACACATGTCAGCATCACAGCCCTGTATCGTTTAATGAATCATTGGTGAGCTTTAATCCTAATTACTTCTAAAAAGCTTCAAGGACTCCTACCAGAGTCCTCTCATCTGAAACAATACTCAGTGATTGTACGAGTTTATCATGAAGGCCACGGATGAAAGTGAAAGATGAATGCTTGCCTGATTGCAGATAAGAGTGTGCTGAGCTTTGTGAATATAACTTTAATCAATTAGCAGAAGGAATTGGCAAAGTCGTGCTCGAGTCTCAGGCTGCAGCCACACGAGGCCGACAGGGAAACGCAGAAATGATGACGATAACGGGTCCGAAGGTGGATAGAACTGCAGACGCAACGCTCTGGGGGGCCAGAGTGATTACGCCTATACGATCATTTCCTGATAACGAAAATACTGACGGGCTGTCATGAGAGGGGGAGGAAAAGAGACACTCCGTATATTATTCTCATATTATTATATAGAGTTGTTATCAATTAGTTTTAAAGCTCAATAAATAACAAAGAAGACCTTTGACCGACACTTCTATAATTTTGTCCGGAAGATTTAAACTTTAATGGACATGTTGACCGCCGCACGGTTCCCTCGTCCCTTGGAAGAGGCGGAGAGGTCGGTGTTTTTCATCTGCTGGTGGACTACCGGGGAGATTTACAGCAGGAGCACACGCTTGCCTCGGGGAGGGAGAAAAAGAGCCAGAGCCCTGCCTCTCCCCACCTCTGCTGCTAAATCCACCGCGGAGAATAAACAGAAGGGCAACCATGGCAACCATGCATGCTCGTGAAGTCTTCTTTGCTGATTTTGCAGCAGCCCCGCTTACAGGCCCGGCATAAGTACTACAGCGTCTCCAGCGGGTCGAGCGATCTCGTGTGGACGGACACGTTTCTGGTGCCGATTGCGTGTGGACGGAAGACTTTTTTGATATGGAATTCGGTTCGTTACCGTCTCCGTGTGGCTAGGGCCTCAGTGAGCCATCTGATTAATCACTGACGGTAAATAATAATACATTTTATTTATATAGTGTTTTTCACAACTCAAAGACGCTTTACAGTATGAGGGAGGGTAGACAAACAAGGACAGGCAAACAAGTAAGTAAAAAATAAAAAGGCAGTCAAGAGGAAGTTGATTGAGACTGAGGGGGGGGGGCTTATGGGTAGACAGAGTTGAAAAGATGTGTTTTGAGGCGGGACTGAAAGACTGTGAGGGACTCAGAGTCACGGAGATCTTGGGGGAGGGAATTCCAGAGCCTATGAGCTGCCACTGAGAAGGCTCTGTCCGCAAAGCTGCAGAGTGTGGATGTGGGAATGGGTAAAGAGGACATGAATTAAGGCCTGGCATCAGGAACCTGAAATTCAGCTAATTCCTGTTGTCTATGCCACAGAAACACAGGGAACAACCAAACGGAGCCAAAACAAATCAGTCAATCTGCGCCAATGGAGAGCAGACGTTTCTCCAGACCAAAGCCAAAAGCAATTACAAGAATGCTGCTGTGGTAAGTATCGGTCGCCAATGGCCAATCATTATCTGGCTAAACAGTGGACCATCAGAGTACTTTATCTATCCCAGGGGGGAACTGGGTAACAAAGATCAGCAACAAAGTTTTGGCGGCAACTGATTTATGTCTTTGTTTATCGTATGTTGCATTGTTTGAGGAGCCCTTAATTGCCAACATGTGACAATATAGCCTTTGAATCTTTGATCCTGTATGCTTTTCATTTATTAACTCATACTGTATGTCTTATATGTTGAACTGTATTAGTAAGAACAGTATGTGCTGGCCCTATCATGATGATGTATTTGTCCTGGCAGCTGTAGCAGCCTTGGTGCTGGTGTTATGTCAGGTCAAGTTAAACCCTTTGAATTAAAGTCATTACAACCAATCTAGTCTACATTCAACAAAGACATATCCCTTCAAAGCAGCTCAGCAAAGGAAGCACTGTCTGAGGAGGGATTTCTCTACTAAAAGTAGCATTATGTTGGGAAATGACCGCTCAAAGAAAGCTGAATATGTGCTTTGGCTGAATCTCAGGAAGCCTTTTTGTACGGAACAATGACTGTGGGTTTTGTCCACCCTTTCTAAAAGTATGTAATAGTACGAGTTCTACAAAGGCATCCCAAATTAGAGAGATGGGTTAATTACAGCATCCAGTAACCATATAAATGTACAGTATGGACTTTAAAGAGGACATATTCTGCTTATTTTCAGGTTCATGTGTATTTTGTGTCTCTACTGGGACATGTCTCCTTGCTTTAATGTTCAAAAAGCTCTTTATTTTTCTCATACTGCCTGTGCTGCAGCATCTCTTTTCACCCTATGTCTGAAACCAGAGCCCAGTCTGCTCTGATTGGTTAGCTGGCCGGCTCTGTTGTGATTGGCCAACCGCTTAGAGATGTCCCGCCCCTTAGCCTATATGACGTACAATGTGTTGGAGCGCTAGCCAATAGAAGCGTGAGTTTTACATATTGTCACTATACTACGGATGTAAACAAAGGAGTCTATTGGAGCCGTTTCAGGCTGGGTGGGTGTCTCTTGGGATTGTAGCCTTAAAGGTCACCTATTGTGCAACATCCACTTCTTCATGTCTCTTCTACATCAACATGTGTCCCCTCTTCTTCATGTCTCTTCTACATCAACATGTGTCCCCTCTTCTTCATGTCTCTTCTACATCAACATGTGTCCCCTCTTCTTCATGTCTCTTCTACATCAACATGTGTCCCCTCTTCTTCATGTCTCTTCTACATCAACATGTGTCCCCTGTTCTTCATGTCTCTTCTACATCAACATGTGTTTCCTCTTCTTCATGTCTCTTCTTCATCAACATGTGTCCCCTCTTCTTCATGTCTCTTCTCCATCAACATGTGTCCCCTCTTCTTCATGTCTCTTCCACATCAACATGTGTCCCCTCTTCTTCATGTCTCTTCCACATCAACATGTGTCCCCTCTTCTTCATGTCTCTTCTACATCAACATGTGTCCCCTCTTCCTCATGTCTCTTCTACATCAACATGTGTCCCCTCTTCTTCATGTCTCTTCTACATCAACATGTGTCCCCTCTTCTTCATGTCTCTTCTACATCAACATGTGTCCCCTCTGTGGAAAGAGACTCTGAAAGTTTCAGGAACAAAGATTCTCTCTCTTTTTGATCCATTTCTATAAAAACCTGTCTGAAAATGAGCTGATCAGATTTTGGCCACTTTATGATGTCATAACGATGTGTTGGCTTGGTAACCATTAGCCAATCAGCAACCAAGGTAACCCCTTATCACCTGAATCTCCTCTAGAGCACCATTGAGTTCTTTGTAACCAAATGTCTCTCAGAGGGGCGTGGGGAGGGGCTCCTTATTTTCATCTGAAGTAACAGACAGAGAATCAGCACTTTGGAAACAGGGCTGAAACAGAGGGGATTATGGGTAATGCTGCAATGATCTGTTGGTGTTTGGAGCCAAACAGAGACATGCTTGTATATATCTGAGACCTATAATATATTGATGAAACACAGTATAATAGGAGACCTTTAAGGATGATGATGATGAGGATGATGGAGCAGCAGTTACAGAGTGATGAGAGTAGTTGGAAAGAGTCAGAAGGAGAAAGTGAAGCGTCACTCTCAGACTCAGTCAGTCCTATTCTGGCTCTGGCTCAAAGAGACCTCGTTCCGTTTGATGAAAAATTCATCAGTTAAAGTACAGCGGGTTCTGACTGTATGTACTTTACTCTCAGGCTTTTAACCACCTAAAGAAAGGGAAGGATGATGTAGGAAGTAAACGACGTATGGAGAGATCAACTAAATCCAGTCATCCTAATGATCAAAGATAAGTGCTTCAAGGAGGGGAGGACGGAGAAGGACAGCAGCAAGACAGGAAGCCAGGAAAATGAGAAGAGTATGACAGAAGATATTGTAGAAAAAAGGAAGTGGAAAAGGTGAGTGTTGATTAAGTGGAAATAAGTGAAGAATTACATTTTAAACAATAGAAGCAGAGATGCTACAGATGCATAATTCCATACGATATGCTTAAATTATGTTATATACTTGTTGTTGTTATTGTATACTTATTTGCAGTAAATATACATGAAATCAACCTACCTCAAAACAAGTACAAATCACTTTATTTATTTATTTTTTACATTTTCTGAGATAGAGAAGTTTCACCATCGTCAACAATTAATTTAACTTTTTTTTTTTTTTTTTTTTACTATAGACAATTTCCTTTATTTCCTTTTTGGATTGTAAGGAAGTCATGTACCAACAAATCAGAAACGATCAATTGATTTAGCATGCATACTGGCTATATTTCGACATGTTTCCAGTGGGAACAAACCATATTCTTATTGTTACGAAATCAAAACTAAAATGTAAAGAAAGGCAGAGAGAAAATCAACAAATGGGAAAAGGGAAAGCAAATGAATCCGAAAAGATGAGGGACGAAATCAAGGCAGGAAGCAACATAAAGAAATGTATAATCACTTTAAACCCTCGAGCATGTCTTCTTGAAAAGATTGTAATGTGCTAAATTGTAATTAAAGTGTGAAGGAATCAAACCAAATCCTTGCTGTGAAGATCGGCATTTAAAATAAGCTGTTATTCATTATAAGAGGAGCTTTTCATCCTGCGTCCAAACCCCTTATCCTGGAGTGATTATAATAAAGGACAACGATTGTTTGATTGTGATGAAAACTAATCCGCATCTCCTTTAGTTGTGTATGACGGAGTAATCTGCTGATGGAGGGATGAGTTTCCCAGAGGCCTCCCCCATCCATGAGAACAATCCAGATTAAAGTGGAAATCCTGTCACTCCGAAACCAAAGCAGACGATTCTTAGGCGTCTTACGGACCTCCTTTGGACACGGAGACACCACTGGACTTATCCAAATTAAACATTAAAGGTCCCATGTCACGGCCATTTCCACTGATCATAATTCCATTGTTGAGGTCTACTAGAATAGATTTATACTGTGCAATTTTCCAAACTCACATTGGTTTCGCATCTCTGTAAAGTATGTGTATTCACTCTTTCCACTAAACGGCTCGTTGCAGCTCTTGCCCCCCCCTCCCTGTGAGCCCAGTGTGCTCTGATTGGTCGGGACCAGTCGGGACGTTGTGAATCGCGCTGAGCTCCGTGGAGGTGTGATTTCCTTGTTTAGCGATACACAGCGAAACACAGCGAAACTCACCCTGAGCACACACAAAGTCACAGCCGAAGTAAAAACAATAAGTGTGGCTTGATATTGAGTAAGAAAAAGGTTGATGAACGCTGTGAGAATGGGTCTGCAGAGAGGATTTCACCGCAATCCCAACTGTCTGTTATCAGCCTGCAGCCAGGGAGGAGAGATCAGCAGAGCTGCCTGCACTGAGTGTGTGAGGAAGTCCGTGGATTGGTCAATTTGGACCAATCAGCGGGGGCTTAACGTAACGGCTCCGCGGACGTAACGGCTCCACGGATTGGTCCGTTTAGTTCCGGGGACGACATGACATCATGATGTCCCCGGAAGAATCAAATGGACAGTGACGTATCTCCAACGAGGCGTTTTGGGGAGGTATTCTCTGTGTTAGAGTTTTACTCGCTACAGGGTGTACTTTGAGGGTTTTGACTCTGTACACCGTTTACATGAAGAAAAACCTTCATAACACACAAGGGGACGGGTAGCAACCGGAAAAGCATGACATGTGACCTTTAACGCTTTAGAAGCTAGATTAAAAGGAGCAGGAACTGCAGAGATGATACTATTGTCTTCTTTGACAAGAAAGCCACACATGTATTTTGGTTAAATTCAAGCTTCAACTTGCACTTCAAATGGTTTGTCTTATTGAAAGCTAATGTGCCTGCAGGATTTGTACTATGTTGAGGTTGTATCTTCATGTTTTATTGCACTTTGATTGAAGCTAAATGGGAGGTAATGTAATGTGTTTTTACAACATGTAACACGAGGCTATTGGACAAGAAACAATAACAAGGAGGCACCCCAGCAGCTAAACTAGTTGATCCATTGTTAAAGAAGAACAACGTGTTTCTTAACAAAATCCATTCTGTAATTGATAGTTCAGCACATGAAAAGAAAGAGGTTGAAATAATAAACCATTTAAGGTGTATCTCTTATACCTGGAGCCGGACTACCTGTTAGTACACGTAGTTAAAAACCTATTAAACCCCACAATACTCTCATTTGTTCAAAAATATGTTGACATTTGATTTGTTTACCCTATTTCCTATATCCCTTTAAAGTATGTAACTACTAAATACCTCTACAACTACTGCCAATCATATTTCATACATAGTTGTTTAACTAATAGAGTGGCGCAGTGACGCGTCCTAAAACCCGGAAGTAAACTCCTTCCGGTTCCTTCGACAAAAACGCAATGCAATCTCTCCATAGGGTTTTGGAAGATAGCTGGAAATCAGGTCTGTGGTTGAGACGCATTTAAGAGACGGATCACGTTTTGTTCAGCCGGATAATCTCCACATGTCTACCCTACTTTTATCATTTTCTAACCATAAATCTAGTCGCTAGAAGCTAAATGCTAACGTTATGCTATAAAGGAACTCCAGCAGGGTCGCTGCTTCAACGTCACGCCAACTTAAGATCAGTATTCAAACACACAGATTCTAAATGGTTCAAGTTGAAGCGTTTGTTTGAACACTTTGCAGGAGGCAGGGACTTGCTTTCAAGCAGAACAGGGCAAACTAACTTCGAGGAGTGTTTACTGTTCGGCGTAATGACGTACAACGGCCTCGACAACTTCTGTAGTCCTATTCAGCCACTTGGTAACAACCATCGTTTCTCAGACACGTCAACTCTTCAGAAATCTCCAGTATATTAAACAATTAGTAAATTGATGCAATAATGATCTGCAAATACTTTGAAAATGGATAATCCCTTTTAAGATAACTTTTAAGAAATATAGATCCAGTACGGTTTCACAAATTGGCAATATCAGTCCAAATAGTTGCAGTTTTTCCAAATTGTACAGCCACTATTTGTTTGACTTGTGTGATTGTAAAACTGCATGTCGGTGTGCCTTTTGACCAGTTGTCTTTGAACGCCCATAAACCCCTCAGAGTCATCGAGCAGTGTTTCAGCTCGACACTAACACTCCTTCAGAGGCAGAAACACTCAGTCCTCCTGTCCATCAACAGCCTTCAGGACAAACATCAGACATCCATCCATCTCCATCCACCTCCATCCATCCATCCATCCATCTATCCACCCACCTCCATCTACCTCCATCCATCCATCTATCCATCCACCTCCATCCATCCATCCACCCACCTCCATCCATCCATCCACCTCCATCCATCCATCCACCTCCATCCATCCACCCACCTCCATATCCATCCATCCACCTCCATCCATCCATCTATCCATCCACCCAGCTCCATCCATCTATCTATCTATCCATCCACCTCCATCCATCCATCCATCCACCCACCCACCTCCATCCATCCATCCATCCATCCATCCACCTCCATCCATCCATCCACCTCCATCCATCCACCGCCATCTATCTATCCACCTCCATCCATCCATCCACCTCCATCCATCCATCCATCCACCTCCATCCACCTCCATCCATCTATCCATCCATCCATCCACCTCCATCCATCCATCCACCCATCTATCCACCTCCATCCATCCATCCATCCAACCACATCCACCATATTATATTTTATTTGTTTTATCATACATTGTACCTCCTTGTGTCTATTAACCTGACAACATGTTATATTTTGCTGCATGTACCTTTTTAAAGCTCTTAACAAATAATCTGAGGGGAATTTCTTGTTGTTTATTTTTAACTTGTGATTTGTCATTTTGTAAAGCACGACTTTGAGCTGCATGTGTTGTATGAAAAGTGTTATATAAATAAAGCTTTATTATTATTATTATTATTATTATTATTATTATTATCCATCCATCCCTCCACCCTCCTCCACGCCACCCTGACCTGCCGCTGAGGGGAGGGCGGCATTCTCAAGGCTGACATAAAATGCTGGAGGAAATCTTGAAGTCTCTCATAAAGAATAAATGGATATAAGAGCGACTGCTGAGAAATGATGAGTCACAGTTGGCCTCCAGCGTTCCAAACATTTCTCATGATTGTGTCATGTTGTTGTCTATTATAAACGGTATTAAAAGCTTTTTGCTGAGGAATTGTTTGGTGGCATTTCATATATATTGTCCACCTTTCGTCACTTGTTTCTAAGAATATGAGTGGCTGGTTATGCATAAGAATCTTGATTGTAAATGTATGACATGGCTTAAATTCAGGGACACTACTTCTTTATATTGACCTCAAACAATAATGCTAATCCCTCACTTCTGTTGTTCAAGTTTATATTTTTTATTATGAATATGTGCAGTTGTTCTTTCTCTTTATGTGATAACTGGATTCATTTGAGTTTTATACTTTTTGTTGGACAAAGAACACATTTTAGAAACACACAGTTGGGCTTTCATGACACCTAGGACTGTCTTAGGGAAGACAGCTTTTAGATGCGCAGCTCCTCTGTCTTGGAATAGTCTGCAAATTAAATGGAAACTGAACAATCTGGTGCCACTAAATGTTTTTAAAGCTCGGTTGGATGCTAGTCAATCAGAAGCTATTGGTACCTGTTTATGTGGATAGTTATGTAAATGATGCTGTATGATGTCCTTTTGTTGTTCTGTTTATGCTTTTATGTTTCATGTGGAACTACTTGAGCAGGTCTCCCTTGGAAAAGAGATCAATGATCTCAATGGGATTTTATCTGTATAAATAAAGGTAAAAAAAAAAAAAAAAAAACCTGAAACTAATATGCAGAATAATAAGTTAATTTAAATGTGTGTCCGTTGCAGGCTTACTGACATTTAGGGCCCACTTAAAATGACTGTAAACACTTACGTGATTTGTGTTATACGGTTTTGCATATTGGCTGTGATAATTACAGTAAATGATGAATGAATAATATACTTTGGTTATTAAAATAAAGAAGCTAAAGTAGCGCCTAACAACTTTAAACTTGTTAAATAATGATTTGTATTTGAACAACTTTGCTATGGTAAGTGTTCTGTAAGTAACTATTACTGCTCTTGTTAGTGTACCAATTTAAAGCCAAAAGCCTTAAAAAAATCCAGCACTTAATAATAAATAATGTTGCTGCAGATTTTCTGTGTGCTGAAGCATTTAAAGACTCGTTGAGGTTGGGAAAAGGGTTCGATATCAGAAAGCTCCCAGTCTGAATCCTTCCCGTGATATCTCTCCTGCTAATAAAGAAGCACTTAGCCTCACAGCTCTGGTTCGCTCAGCGCTACAATGATGCTGTAGATTAGGATAGTAGTACCTGGGTGGGTGTGTGTGTGTGTGTGTGTGTGTGTGTGTGTGTGTGTGTGTGTGTGTGTGTGTGTGTGTGTGTGTGTGTGTGTGTGTGTGTGTGTGTGTGTGTGTGTATACAAGTACAGATTACAGCAGCAGTCAACAGCAGAGAAGATAAAAGTGACTCGGAGAAAATCCCTCCAGTGATATCAGTATAGAAACAGATATAAACTTTAAAGCGTTTCCAGGTACCAGGTTTTGGGTGGATTTAAAAAGAGTTATTTGGCGAATGTCTTATACATTAAGACACTGAGGCGTGTAATTAAAAGACAGAAAGTAGAGACGATTTAAAGGAAAAGAGACGTCCCTGAATTGGCAGATTGAAATGCGAGTGTAATACCCTGCTGATATTATTTTCACAGCCTCTTGTCACCAAGCAGATTTAGACACATATTGTAGGACTGGCGCTACGATAAGAAACACAATAAGCCCGGTGGAATCCCTCTCTTTTCTCATTTTCCTGAATCATTTAACTCTACAGAACAGACTCATGCCCCAAAGCCTATCGAGTACCACCTTTGCATTCCCTTTAAATAAAAAAAAAGGTAGAACTATAAAAGAACAGTGAAACAATGGCAGATTTCAATATCTAAGGCACCTTGAAGGCAACCTTCATTTTACCGATGTTCTTGCTAAAATGCAAGGACGTTCCTGGGGGGAAGAAATCTAAAAAAAAAACGAAGAATATCCCTTTAATTTCATACATAGATTAACATTGCCGTGTCCTCAACCTTTGCACAGCCACAACATGAAACAAAAGCTCAGAGGAACAAAGTTTCAGGACCTTTTCAAGCAATCAACACTGATTGGTATTGGACTAGACGAGAAAAATACCTATCAAAAAGATGATTGGATACAAGCTATTAAAAGAGATATAACTAAAGATTTTTGAGTACATAAAAGCACCCATTCAATCACTCAATGTCAACTAGGGATGCTCCGATCGATCGGTGACCGATCGATCGGTGACCGATCGAGATCGGCCGATACTCACTCTCTACCGATCGATCGGTGCTCTCTAAACATGCCGATTGCGAGAGCCGATCGCATGACGTAAAATACATGACACTTTTCTCTGTGTGCGGCAAAACAAGCTCGCCAAAATGGCTTCACCGGTCTGGCAGTTTTTTAAGTCCGAAAAAGACAGTAAAATAGCGCTATGCAACGTGAAGCAGAAATCCTGCAGCTCCGCCCGCCGGACCGGTGAGCGCAGCGAAACACACAAGAGTTAGACCTGACACACTTAGCTATTTTATCTACCTCTGGAACTAAACTAAACATATTTATTCTTCACTGTCGGGTCACTCATTACTAGATCAGTGAGCTGCATGAGACGATACTGACAGGCTGTCAGGAGAGGGGGAGAGAGAAACTTGAATAATGTACATCATTTGAATGTAATAATTAAGTTGATTGTTGTTTGTGGAAGCTCCAGTGAATGAGCCCCATTAACTGAGTTTAAATGGAAGATTTAAACATCACTTTAAATCTTCCATTTAAAGTGATGTTTAAATCTTCCATTTAGGCCCCGCCCATTCGGCGGTATCGGCCGATACTGATTCCAGCGATCGGCCCCCGAAATTGGCGATCGGAGCATCCCTAATGTCAACCATCTGTTCCGTTTCATCAATCAGTCAAGACACAGCGTTCTATATTCCTGAAGTTTCATGAGGAAACTCCACAGGAAGCTTCAGTGGGTTTTCTTACCTCTTTTCCAGACAGGTAGTAGGCGGACAGCAGACCTCCAACAAACCGGATGTTCACCTCGAACACAGACACCTCTGCATTCTGTAACATAGAAAGTAAATATGAGATGATGAACACAGGAGTTCTGCTCATGAATACACATTTCTCCTCCTACAAACAGTAAGGCGAGAAATGTTGTGTTTCACTTCAGGGAAACTACTCTACACTGAGGTGGGCTTTCCACCGTTCTGAGAGCTATTTTTGGACTCGAACAGCAAATAATTGATACAGAAAACATTCAACTCTTGGCTGGTTTAGTAATGCTTTATTCTGTCGTTGTTTCCTCAGCCAGAATTGCGATGTAGATAAAAATAAGGACAAGTCAATCGACTACTTTGGTTCTGACTGGAATATCTCAAGCACTTTGATGTACATCACGTCTCTCCAGTTTGGAGCTCTTTCCACTTGGTTTCCTGTCTGTCAAATAACTGTCTTCAAAATACTATAGTAGGTTTATAAAGCACTGAATGGACCAAAGTACATTTCTGATCTTCTCCTACATTATGAACCAGCAAGAACTCTGCTTTATGCTTTTTGAACAAACTATCAGAAAACTGCTGGCCGTCTGCATCTCTCAAGTCTTTTAAATCAAGGCTGAAGACTTTTCATTTTGCCGTTTTATTCTTGTATTTAATACCCGTCTTATTCTCTTTTAGCTTGTTTTATTTGTATGTTCCTGGCTTTTTAATGAATGTCTTTATATAAGCACTTTGAGTTAAATGTATATACATAAACCTGCCTTGCTGCCATGTAATGGACATTAATGGTCCACTAAATGTAAATATGTCTGATACTAGTCATGATCATTTACTTACAAACAACATTCCCATCAGCCTCAGCTAAAGGTTGTGTTCAAAGGGAACTAGCCAATTCTAAAATGCTAAAAAAGACCCCCTTAACATTAGCATGTTAGCATTGTCTTTGTGAGCATTTGTTGGTGTTAGTATTACATCTAAATCTAATCTCTTAGTATCATTAACAGTGTTTCCGCCAGACCAGGGCTGAGTCACTGACTCACAGCTGAATAATGGTGTCAAATGACGGCAAGACGCCCCCCTGGCGGAAACGCTGATCATCAATATGCCTAAATACAACCTTTTGCGAAACCAAAGTTTGGTTTCGCAACAGATTTTTCAACAATTTCAATCTTTTTCTTTTTTAATAGAACTATTTCCAATTTGTCACACAGCATTGGAGAGCTTCATGTCCCCACAGTTAAAGAAGAAATCCAGGCTTGGAAACCAAACACTTCCTTGAATGGCACTGACAAAGTGCTGCATCTAAAAATACAACGCCTCTATTTCCAGACGGTTTTTGGCAGAGGGAAAGTGACAAATAATAACAAAACATGTAACTTTGCAAAGCCATTTGTCTCAGCAACGGAACAATGCGGCCTCCTCTGCTTCGCTCCGTTTCTCGGCTCACGTCTTTATGAACAGATTCCTGACTCCGATGAAGTTTGTTTGCCTGACTGACAGCCCTCATAAGTCACTGCTGTCGAGGAAAAAACAAATTACATGCTAGACAAAATGTCTCCTGTCATTTTCCCCCGAAACAAGTCTGGATGACGGATTGAGAAGTTAGATGGTGTTGCTAATTCTACCTCATTAAAATGTCGTTATTTCCTCCACAGCCCACAGGCAGATGGGATGCAAACGGACAATCATATTTCCACTACCTGCTGTCAATAAGAAGTGCCATTTTTAATATGGTAGAAAAAGTACAACAGCAAAAATGTAGTCCTTTATAATAAACAGTAGCACCACTTCTGGACAATGACTTTGCAGTTTTGTGGCGTTATCTCTTTCCTGCAAGAGGTCTTTACAAAATTGGCATGCATAAAGTCAAGTCTCCTGATGTTGCTACGTTAAATCCATTTCAGAGCGCACAGGAAAACTGACTAAGCATGGCCTTTTTTTTTTCTATCTTGGAACTAATTACTGCCCGCAGCAAGATTAATCAATTAGAAAATGGCCTGAGACCTAATCAGATGATGTTTAGTTTTAAAAAAGGACCTGATATGCTTTTTGGAGTTTTCCCCTTTGCTGTAGTGTGTTATATATTTTGTTGTGCATGTACATGGTCTGAAAAGGCTAAAATCCTTCTCTCCCTAACACAGTGACATCACTATGTAATACTCGCACTTTTATTAACTAGCGTTCCAACACATTGTACGTGATAGGCTAAGGGGCGGGACATCTCTAAGCGGTTGACCAATCACAATAGAGCCGGCTGGCTAACCAATCAGAGCTGTTAAACAACCAGACTGTTAATCACCTGAACTTTTGAAACAACATCCACAACATTAATCTGGCAGCAATTCAGAAATGATTTATCTAATATATCATATTCAGTCACTTGCATATACTCTTATTGCACTATTCCACTTTTTTTCTTTTCATATTTACTTGCACTATTTTTTCAGTAACTACACTGTAGCTATGTACACATGATCAATAAAAGCCTTGCACTTTGAACCTTGAGCAGACTGGGCTCTGGTTTCAGACAGAGGGTGAAAAGAGGTGCTGCAGCACAGGCAGTATGAGAAAAATGAGCTTTTTGAACATTAAAGCATGGAGACATGTAGAGACACTACATACTGATATACACCTGAACATCAGCAGGATAGGACTCTTTAAAGTAGAGACACTGCATACTGATATACACCTGAACATCAGCAAGAGAGGACTCTTTAAAGTAGAGACACTACATACTGATATACACCTGAACATCAGCAAGAGAGGACTCTTTAAAGTAGAGACACTACATACTGATATACACCTGAACATCAGCAGGAGAGGGCTCTTTAAAGTAGAGACACTACATACTGATATACACCTGAACATCAGCAGGAGAGGACTCTTTAAAGTAGAGACACTACACACTGATATACACCTGAACATCAGCAGGAGAGGACTCTTTAAAGTAGAGACACTACATACTGAACTGATATACACCTGAACATCAGCAAGAGAGGACTCTTTAAAGTAGAGACACTACATACTGATATACACCTGAACATCAGCAGGAGAGGACTCTTTAAAGTAGAGACACTACATACTGATATACACCTGAACATCAGCAGGAGAGGACTCTTTAAAGTAGAGACACTACATACTGATACACACCTGAACATCAGCAGGAGAGGACTCTTTAAAGTAGAGACACTACATACTGATATACACCTGAACATCAGCAGGAGAGGACTCTTTAAAGTAGAAACACTACGTACTGATATACACCTGAACATCAGCAGGAGAGGACTCTTTAAAGTAGAGACACTACATACTGATATACACCTGAACATCAGCAGGAGAGGACTCTTTAAAGTAGAGACACTACATACTGATATACACCTGAACATCAGCAGGAGAGGACTCTTTAAAGTAGATACACTACATACTGATATACACCTGAACATCAGCAGGAGAGGACTCTTTAAAGTAGATACACTACATACACCTGAACATATGCATAATATGTTCTTTTTAAGTGTCAAGGGATAACCTGTATTTGATTTATTAAAGCATAAAACAGCAAAAATATGCACCTGTGGTTTTCTTAATACAGGAAATGTTGAGTTTCTTTTTTCCGCCCCATCAATCTCTTTATAGATTTTGACTGTAATTTTAGTTTCAGAGCGTTTTGTCTGACACAGGACGTCTCAGGAGAGGTATAAACTGTACCTCTGTGCTTTCTTTTTAAATAGATTTAAAAGTGCTGTTTGTGTAGAAATAAATGGCAGTGTGAACTGTGTCGCTCCTGCAGTGAGAGGTGTCGGAGCTACAATCCTCTTCCGTCAGGTTTTAAATGAAAAGAAAACAACATTTCACTCAGAAGAACAGAGAGTCGTGCTAGTGACTGGTTTTACATGAAAACAAGGTGTGCAGTTTAACGGATATGTATAATGGTGACACCAATACACTCAAAGTTTGGGCCTTAAATACGATTATTATACCCACAGCAGTGTTAATTTCGTCAACGAAAACTATGATGAAAAATGTTCGTCAACTACCTTTTTTACATGACTAAGACGAGACGATGACGAGCTAAAAATAGATTCTTGATAATAAAAACTATGAAGAAATGTATATTTAGTTTTCGTTGACGAGACGAGACTAAGGTGTTAATGGTTGACTATTGGACATTCAAAATGCAGCATATTTTCCCCAAGTGTCCGGCTTGTCGAAATGCATCTTACGTTTCTAACTTGCAATATCATTATTTCTGCTCTCTTCACTCCAGAAGAGCGATCTCCCTGTGTCTCTCTGTGTGCGGGGGGCGGGGCCTAACTCTCTCCCTCTCTCTCTCTGTGTGCGGGGGGCGGGGCCTCTCTCTCTCTCTGTGTGCGGGGGGCGGGGCCTCTCTCTCTGTGTGCGGGGCCTCTCTCTCTCTGTGTGCGGGGGGCGGGGCCTAACAGACACCCTGCAGCGGCTTGCACAGATTTTAAGCGTAGTAGTACCGTTAAAAACCTTAACGATACCCATCCCTAGATGTTACACAAGTAAAGTGTTAAGAGAGTGAAATGTTGCTTTACGAATTTCAACACTTGATGCTGTGACCTTGATTCCAATTTCAGATTCCTGTATTTGAATTTAATTGGTTTGAAGAGAGAAAACATTATGACTAAAAGTAACATGTAAAGATTTTTCATCGACTAAAACTGGACTAAAACGTTTTGAGTTTTCGTCGACGAAAAACTATGAAGGATAAAAAGGACTAAAATGTGACTAAAACTAATAACCATTTTCGTCTAAAGACTAAATCAAAAATAGCTGCCAAAATTAACACTGACCCAGTGTTCATGAGAAAATAACTATTTACAGTGTTTTATAAAAAGCACAGAAACCTGCCCATCGGAACACGTTTACTTTTGCTAAGAGACAGTTGTTTGACGCAGACACGTTGAATAGAGACATCAAGAATATTTGCATTTCCTCCTTCTCTCCATCTGTTTCTTCATGTCTTCTTGGCAAAGAGTCCAAGTCCTTAACCATCTCCCCTTGTTGTTTAGTAAACATAGGTCATCCTCTGTCTCTTGTTATACATTTTTCTCTTTTCTGAATCACCGAATCATTTTAACACCTCAGACCGACAGTTCAAACTTGTGTTGTATGTATTGCTGTCAAAATTATCGCGTTAACGGCGGTAATACATTTTTTTTATTAATTGCTTTAAAATATTTAACGCATGCGCAGAATGGCCCGCCCCATACATCTCACCAGTGGCAGCGCCAGGGTATGGCTGGGGTAGGCTACAGCCATACCAAGAAATGGCTTAGCCCCACCTTGAAAAATGATGTTAAAGTAAGCACAATAAAGCCCGCTAACTCGCGGAGTAAATTGCACAGACAGCAGTTAGTAAGATTGATTTCAGTAGCCACTTGTCTGGAAATACCGAAGACTAGAAACGGTATTGTCACGTAGTGATCGTCTTTACAATAGAACATCTTTGATAATGTCTTCTGGCCAATCAGAATCAAGATAACGGTGTGGTGTTGTTGCAGGAAGTCCCGACGGAGAATACTTCTGCTGTAGTACATCTCTATACACATCGATACAACATTACGTGTTGATAGAAATCAACACGTAATTAAATAAGATGATTATTGGTAGGTGTGTGGGTTGTCTTTCATTTTGACAGACATTTTTTATAATAAACATAGATACTGTATGTTAAATGGATATATCCGCCTTCTTTCATTTATCTTTCCATTCCCACAACAATATACATAAAGAAATGGCATATTTTGGACATAGTTCGAATGGTGATTAATCATGATTAATTAATTTTTAAGCTGTGATTAATCTGATTACAATTTGTAATCGTTTGACAGCCCTAGTTTTATGGTCTCTGCACAATTTTCTATGTTCAAACAACTACTTATTTATGCTTTCTCTGTCTGAAACACGCCATTCTAGCATGTTTAAAAAATCCTGAGGGCTCATTTGAATGCATAGTTTCTGAATAATGTGCATTTCTTCATGGATTGACCATTGTTTATACATGTACAGTATTATATAGCATTTAAACCGGCTTTATGATAACAAAAAGGCATGGAAATTGCACTTTTTACAATAAGGGAACCTTAGAGTCTTAAAAGTTCTGGCTCAATGGCAGCATTTTCCACTTTTAAATCTCCTCTGTTATTTAAAGACTTTCTTGGATCACTGCCTTCGAGTCGCAGAATGTTATTATCAAAAGATTCAAGATACCCCATGCACAAAAGTGCTTTTCTCCTGGGAAAAGCCTTCACAAGGCAAACCACGGTAGACTAAATGTAAAAGAAAATCCCACCCACACAAGGATAGAGATTTAAAAAGCATATCGTTGCTTCCTAAGATCTAATATCGAAGCAAATGTCAGAAAGAAACACAACGTTCGTTACTCTTTATTTTTAATGTAATCTGTTAAAAAATGTGTCCATGGTAGTTTCTCAGTGTGATCGAACTTTAAAGGTCAACTATCATACTCTTTTTCATCAATATATTATAGGTCTGATATATACAAAACATGTCTCTAAAGCTACAACTGGACTAAAACGTTTTGAGTTTTCGTCGACTAAAACTACTACTAGCGTTCTTATGTTCATATACCTACTTTTATTCTATAGGACTTCTTGGAACGAGGTCTTCAATGACTTTAATAACATACGCTGGCGTGTTTTTCGCCGCTGTTCTTGCCAACGCTTATTCCTCGTGTCTAAGGCATATTTGACTATAATAATAATAATTCCTTATATTTATTATAGCGCTTTTCCAGATGCTCAAAGCACTTCACAAATACACATTACACATACATGCAATGGTCATGTACTGTGGACAATACCCACAGTTCAGGTGAAGTGTCTTGCCCAAGGACACACCGGCTTTACAGACGCAGCAGCGGCGGGTTTCGAACTGGAGTTCCCCAGCACCCCCCTTGATCTGATGATCGGATGCACAGACCACTGCGCCACTCGTCCCACTATATTATAGCATGCTTCATGTACACATTCTTTGGCCTAGGAAGCAATACCTTATATACTATCAGGAATATTCGCAGTCACGACTACACTTGGAGACATTGTTTTCTTCTTAATGAGGAGCTCTTAACGGGGATATTATAATGATAATGCTTTTACAATTAAAGCATACAAGTGTGAGTTTGTGCTTTTGTTGAAGATATATCTACACATTATTTTGTCATTGAGCTGATTCTAAATTGTCCATGTAAGATTTTCCCCAGGGTCTTAACTCTTAAGTGTAATATTTTGTATGCTTAGCCACTAAAAAATAGAAGGTTAATGGCTTACTATTTTGCCAGGGGCGTGAAATAAAGTAAGCAAGAAAACAATCTTAAAGTAGAAAGCAAGCTCATATCAAACACAAGAGAGTTCGATTTCTCTTACTTATCCATACAGAGGTGTGTGTGTGTGTGTGTGTGTGTGTGTGTGTGTGTGTGTGTGTGTGAGAAAAGGCCTTGATGTTGCGACACTTTTCCATCCTCCTATCTAAGCTAGAAAATGAGTCATAAAATGTGAGAATTATAAATCAAACTTTAAACTTCAATTACCTTTAATCAGATATTTTCCTAACGTGCGGTCATAAGGCTTTATAAATGCAATATGATGATTTTATAATCAGGAAATTATATAATGCACATAATGAGCTGCAAATTGCTGGGTGTTTAATATTTGAAGTGGTTAATGTGTCCTTAATGACGTGATAGGAAACCTAATGTCATTTTCCGACGCCAGCATGATTACATTGTTAGAAACAATTATCCCAGTTTCTAATGGGCTCGGCTGGTCATGCGTCAACATGCTAACGGTGTTATTAAAGTCATTGAAGACATCGTTCCAAGAAGTCCTATAGAATAAAAGTAGGTATATGAACATAAGAAGTTAAAGTACGAATTTACAATAAAAAAGTAAAATAAAAATATGTGTATATAAACATAATAAGGTGATGTAAAATATCCAATAAAAGATCAAATATAATAAAAGAGAATAACAATTTGTATATAAACGTAAGAAGTTCAAGTTACAATATGCAATACAATGTCAAATAGATATAAATATACAACCATAAGAGGTTAGAGTAAAACATTGTAAAAAAGTATATTAACAAGGAAAAGTAAAGCAAGAATGTGAACAAGGTTAAAATAATTATAAGTGTATGTGTGTGTATATGTGTATGTGAGAGTGAGTGTGTGTGTGTGTGTGTGTGTGTGTGTGAGTGTGTGTGTGTGTGTGTGATGATGACAGGAAATTAGTGTATTGACACGGATTATTCTTCCACAACTCACACGCTGGCTTTCAATATTATTCAATCACCGATCTCCCTGCGTATCGTGTGTCGTCTCTCTTAAAGGGGCCCCATGCTGCTCATCAGGTTCATATCAGTATGTAGTGTCTCTACTGGGACATGTCTCCATGCTTTAATGTTCAAAAAGCTCTTTATTTCTCTCATACTGTCTGTGCTGCAGCACCTCTTTTCACCCTCTGCCTGAAGTTTCGGTTCAAGTCCGGTTAAAACCGGAACGTCGGGAAACGGTACTTGGACTCGCAAAAAAACTAGCACTTACGTATATTCTGGTGTCTATGGTTATTTAAACATTCCCTGATAAACGTTATTCAGCGTCAATAAATGAGTGCTAATCCCAGTGTGCTCATGTACAACATCACATGTCATTTCACCTTCGATTCACGGTTTGAAAACCTAGCATTTCGCCACATGCTAATGCTAACCGGAAGTGAATACTTTTCAGAATAAAAGTATTAAGTTAATAGTGTGAACTTCCGGTGTTTTCAGAATAAAACTGATTTAAATTAAATAGTGTATTTAAATCAAAATTACGCCATATCAACATTGATTTTAATTTCTAACAGTATGTACATCACTATGTATGTAGTATGTACTGTATAATGTACACATGTAGAGTTGTAGAAAAGACATGGTGTACAGACAGTACAGTACACTCTGACTGTACAGTCACTACAGTGTATACTGTATAGTAGGTGTGTAACAGTGTAATGCGTATAGTCTACTCTACACTCTACCTTTCAGCAACGTTTTAGGGATTTAGGCTCAGTCAGCTCAGGGACTGTTCGGTTACTTTAGTTTGGTAAATGAAATAAATGTTTGAACTTTGTAGTAGTTCACTGTAGTTGCTTTGATAAGTCATTTGTAGACTAAGTGCAAAAAGTTTTTTTTTTTAACATTTGTACTTTGTAGAGAAATGTAGACACAAGTTGGAAGGGAGCACAATAAACCCGACGAGTTTGAATTTGAGCTGATTATGAGTTTATTTTCAATTGATAATTAGCTCACAATGAGTTCACTTTAGTTACTCACACAGTTGCGCTAGCCAGTAGAAGTGCGAGTCCAACGTAGTGATATCACTATGTTCACTATGTATGTGTTAAATGCTTTTGCTATGTCATGTTTTTTTCAGATAATATCATCTCTAAAGTCAGATATTTTCCTTTTTTCTTGCCATTAAAAGTAATTGACATGTCTTTAAGGCTTCATTTAAAAAGTGGCATCAAGTTTCCAAGGTGAGCAAGCATTTTCTCCATTTCATAAGCTTTAGATAAATAGTTTATGGGCCGTGGGAGTCATGCGTAAAATCCTATGTCCTTGGCAAGGAGCTTTCAAACGGTTCAAGAGTTTCTCAGAGTTTTAATGAGAAACCTGTGCCGTTGTTGTCCTTGGTGACGGCACGTTGCAACACTGATCACGTTTACTTTGACGCAGCTTGGTTACACACACAGCTGACAACAGAATATATATAGATACTTCAAGAGAGATGTGTCAGTTTCACTTGAACAGGCTTCTGCAACCATTACATCTTGTTGTAATACTTTCATCATGTAATATTGACGTTAAACTTCCTGCCCCCGCTTTCTCTGATCAAAGGTTTATTTTGGAATTGTTTGCATGTCTTGAATTACATCGTGACAAAATCTTAAATGCATCAACAATTGGACATTAAAGGTCTTTCAAGGATCCTCTCTACCACTGACGTCAAGCCCCTATTGACTGAATAGCTTTTTTTTTTTTCCACACACACACACACACACACACACACACACACACACACACACACACACACACACACACACACACACACACACACACACACACACACACACACACACACACACACACACACACACACACACACACACACACACACACACACACACACACACACACACACACACACACACACACACACACACACACACACACACACACACACACACACACACACACACACACACACCCTTACCACATTAAAGTCGAGGTTCTTCTCCACCCAGTCCGTAGCAGCGTCGAACTCTTCAAACATCTCCATGATGTAGAGAGTATCCAGAGCATCCACTATTGTCGCTCCCTTTATACTTCCTGCAAGAAAATCAGGTATCAAGATTATAAATAAATATCTCAATACACATTAGTGATGGTTGTTGCGTCTTAAATAGAGAGGTTTAGATATCGTCTCTTCGCTAAAAATACTAGGAAAAAAAGCTGGTCTTAAAAAAACGACCAATACTTTAATAAGTATGAATGACAACAGGTGTTAGCAGCAGCCTCATTAAGAGATTTCTGAAGGTGGAATACATTATTTAGCTAGACAGATGGCGAGAGGCAGTGGTGATTGGCACTCATGAACCATCGAGAGTATTGCGAATCTCTAGATATTAGCCTCATAGCAGGAGAGAAGACAGATAGAAACATCATTCCAGCACTGTCTGTCATCCATAACAAAAACATAACAAATCCAACAATACCGCAACACCTCAGTCTGTGCCGGGAAGCTGGATAAATCATTTAGCATGCAGCACGGGCGCTCAGGAAAGCTTTCATTCCTAACGTACACAAGCTTTCCGAGCTATCCGACCACTTAGAGGCGAGACAGGAAAGCCAACAACACATTTTAATGGAAGATGAGGTGGTGAAGAAAGAGGAACAAGAACGAGTTAGACAAAAATGAGAAATGAAAAACATTACAAGCAAAGGACGACAAAGATAAAAAAGAGTAAAGTACAAGTATGAAGTGTAGAGATGAGATGTAAGCCAGGTAGCTGCAGGGTTGGTATTGTTTAAGGTGTTCGGTTTATCTCCCCCTGTGGGAGGAAGCGAAGGCAGCTAAAAGCTTTCCATTAGACACAATGCTGAGTCATCATCTGCCCATCACTCATCAGATTTTGGTTACAAAGCAATAGATGCAAATAATAATAATAATGCTAATATTCGTTGATCCTTAAATTCCCCTGGATATAAATGGTGTTTAGCTCAAAAAGAAAACCTGGATATTAAATGGAATTTTCAAGAGAAGATTTGTCTATTTTTGTGGCAGATACATAGCTAGATGCGGTCATCTTTATACACGGGGAACAGACTGAACTAATCTCGTCTCTATAATGCTTTGGACAAGGTTCAACACTGGCTGACCAACATTTGCTTACAGTTAAACGTAAAAAAACAGTATTAATGATGTTTCAGTAAACGACCAGTCAAAATCAAAGGATCCAACATGTTTTTAAACAGAGCAGAAATAGAACTAGTCCCCCACTTCAAGTATCTTGGAGTCATACTGGACTCGAACTTGACTTTTAAGAAACATATCAAGAAAGTATCCAATGTAAGGGAAACTTCCGCAGCAATGGAGAGTCAGGACTCAGAGACACGAGGAGACTTGGAGCTTTGATGTCAAACCCTGATGGTTTATTTGGAGTTTCGGCCGGAGAGTTGACGAGACAGGTGGTGTGTCACGAGTTGACACAGCGGTTGCCAAACCAATTCTGAAGAACTATTCTGCAGCTCGAGGTTTTAACTAGTTCGGAGTGTAATAATCAACGTTCTTCATCGGTGAGACTAACCAAATATGGACCCTGAATCTAACTAGAGCTCTCGTCCGTAGGAAAGAATGCGTGCCAGGGAACCTTCGTCCCTGAACAGTAAACTACCTCATGGCGGCTTGTGCTCTGTCATAGCCTGGCAACAACAATGCGCCCAAGCTGCTCCTCCTTAAGAGAGATAGCAGCAACACCCAAGGCCGTAGACCAGGGGTGGGGAACCTCCGGCCCCCGGGCCGTATACGGCCCGCGAGACCATTTGGTACGGCCCTCGAGGTAATTTATAAACACACGCAAAAATGAAAGAAATCTAGACCGCAAAAAAATTAAACAAGCGAGTGCCTGTTTTTCACGAGCCTAACTTGTCATCACGTGGTATATGTCTCGTCTGACAGGGGTGTAGTGCTGACGGAGAGCACCAGAACGCCGCCGGCACTTCCAAAAATTGCAGTAGCCTACCATAGACTGTATATATAAAGTAGCCTACCCATAAGGAGCCGTACACATGCCGCAGTTTTTGCGTGGCTGTGTCTTTAGCTGAAAGCCCAGTGGCGATCTGTTCATCTGTTATACTGATCATACAGTCAATAACTTTGTTGTAATTAGCATCTGGTTAGCTAGCTATGCTAACGAATATAAGAAGCTTTTTCTCCAACCAGTGAGGACATCACAGCACATCTTTATATGATCATTATTATAAAAAAATAAGAGAATAAAGTAAACAGGTATAAAATACTATGACAGTAACAAAAAGTTGTTATTAATAAACAAGAATACAGTTTGAAAGGGGAGTGATTTGTAAAATGTCCATAAAGAAAAAGTTAATCTGTTTACAGTTCTGTTTCATCTGGGTGTTGAGAGATGTTTCCATAGAGCTCCTAATTTTGCTCTCAAAGTGCACCAGATTGATGCTTTATTTAAAAAAAATTCTTCCCGGGGAGCGAACCCCCCTAGAGGAGGTTAGGTCCCCCTCCCCACTTAAATCATGTCCACATGGATAGGAGTCTAAACACATTTGCACACATCTTGTGTCCATATCTTTCTGTTTTGGTGTTCATGCCACAAACGTGCACGTGCATGCGTGAGTCATGGTGAGATATCTGGATTAAGAGGTTGCTTTTTCTTTGCACAGCATGAAAGAAAGGTGAAATGAGTGGCTGTGATTTTAGTTTTTTTAAGCAGAGGTCAATAATTTGTACGGCCCTCGGAGGATGTTGAAAAAATGTAAATGGCCCTTGAGAGGAAAAAGGTTCCCCACCCCTGCCGTAGACCTATGCCGTGGGAGAGGAGACAGTGAGAGGAGAACATTATGAACTGTGTCAAAGGTTGAATACCTAAGCTAATTATTTCCCTAACATCCAACACTATTAAATTCAACTTGCAACATTTTAAACAATTTAGACCCTTCTTAACTGTCAATGCTGCAAAGTCATTCCTCCACTGTATGCTTCTATCCCACATTGAATACTGTTTGACAAACTGGTCGTTTGCTCGTGCCACAAACCTGAAACCCATAGAACAGCTGTTCAAGAGAGCGATCAAGGTGTTTGACAGAAAGCCACATTCATACCACCACTGTACCACCCTTGAAAAAACAATTTAAAGTATTTTAAAAGTATGTGTTTTAATTATAAATGTTTACTTATTCAGACCAATGCATCAACATTTATGTTATAGTATACACATGTCTATTGCATCTTTAAAGGGACCCTATTATACTTTCCACTGTAGCGTGTTATACAGGTTGGTGTGCATGTCAATGGTCAGCAAAGGCTTAAATATGTAATACTCGTGCTTCTATTGGCTAGCTCTCCAGCTAATTGTACGAGATAGACTAAAGGGGCGGGACATAAGCGGTTGACCAATCACAACAGAGCCGGCCAGCTGACCAATCAGAGCAAACTGGGCTCTGGTTTCAGACAGAGGGTGTCACAGTAGAGACTCTACATCAGGGATCACCAACTGCATGTGTCCAAGGGCCAAAATGTATCCAATAGACACTTTCGCTGGCCAGCGATTTCTATATATAGCCCAGAATTTTGAAGTTGTTGACCGGGGGGGGGGGGACGCTCAGGTACTGCGGAGCGCATAAAGCTTAGCAGATTCTTCACGCTAACGAAGGATCACTTCTAGGCTACTGCCCCGCAGATGCTGCCTCTCTGTTGGACTCCGGTACTGCACATTACTCACGAGACGTTGTAGGAAAAGAAATCTGAGTCTGGGGTGAACGCACTAACCACTACGCCAACCCCCGTTGTGCAGGCCGGATGAGAATGTCTGGCGGGCCGGATGTGGCGCCAGTTGGTGGTCACTGCACTATATGCTGATATACGAACCTGGAAGTGAGCAGGGTGAAACCAGGTGCTGCAGAACACTTTTGTGGTTTCATTGTTCTATATTACATTGTGCAATCAACACTTATGGAACAACAAAAAAAAACTGAAAGAATTAAATGTTTCCAGTATTAAAATACAAATATCTGTACCACTTTCATGTCTGGAAGTTTGCTGCTGGAGCCAGAAGGCCATTAGTATTGTACAATAAAAGTGTAATCAATCAGAGACTGACTCAACATTAAACTTGTGTCATTCGTCATGCCTGAAGAGAGAAAGAGAGAGCGTGTGACGAAGGTGTCAGCAGATCCAGTTACTGCTGTCGTGTCTCGTCCTTCCTGTTTTCCATCCCTCTCACATTATCACCGCACTGACGCCTCCAGAGTGACAAAGAGAGGACACTTCTCACCCGTCTATTGTCTTGTCACTGCGCTTCCTTCCCACTCACCCTGTGTCTGAATGTCTGTGTGCTTTGTATAGATGGTCAACAAGTGACCAGAATAACAAGGATATAATTATAAAAATAGACGTAGAGATGTCCCGATCCGATCACGTGATCGGGGATCGGAGACGATCACGTGATTTTCAAAAGATCGGAATCGGGGGGGGGGAAATCGGGGATCGGGATTTTTTTTTAAATGTATTTAATATATATATATTTTTTAATTTTATGTTACAAAACTAAAATGACCATGTTCACGTCTTAAAGTCATCCTGAGGACTTAGTTTTGGTTTAAAATGACACAACATCATGTATGTGTTGCTTCTCTTGGGCTTGTTTTCAGACCTGGTTGCTTATTCCTCTCAAATCTGGCAACAGAGTGGGCGCAGTGTCTAATAGTAGCAGTAAGCTAACGAGAGGCTACGTTCAGCTGGTGACTCGGGACAGAGAAAATGTCAGGAGTTTGGAAGTATTATGAAATTGAAAGCGAAGGCAGTGTAACAGCCAGATGCAATGTTTGCAAGGCAGAGGTTCCGCGTGGTGGAAAGAACAGAGCTACGTTCAACACGACCAATCTAACACGCCGCCTGAGAAACAAACACCAACAACAACACGACGAGTGCACAGCGGCCACTCAGGTAACGGCACTGAAACAACCGACACTTTCAGAGACTTTCAAAAGGAAAGAGAAACTGCCCCAGAACAGAGAAAAGGCCAAACAATAACAGCCAAGATATCTGAATTCATCGCGTTGGATGACCAGCCGTTATCTGTTACCTTTTTTTTCTCTTAACGCATTGCATAAAGATCGGATCGGGAAAAATCGGTATCGGCAGATTGTCAAAATCAAATGATCGGAATCGGATCGGGAGCAAAAAAAGGTGATCGGGACATCCCTACGTTATACATTTAGGGAAAAAGGACATTTTTATAGCGTCTGATATTTCGTCTTCTGTAAAGTAAAGGATATGTTTTTATGAAATGTCTTGCTGATTAGAAGTATTTGTGATGAGTAATAATATATTTTGACACTGAGATTTTCATTGTTCATGTTGAAGTTCAATTCGACTAACATCTGCCACAGTTAAGAGATCCTGAATACTTCTATATTCTTTGAAAACAATATAATCGTCTTTACATTATACATCCTCAAGGCCGTGTGGCTGCGAGGGAGTGCGTCGTCTTTCAACCAGAAGGTTGTGGGTTCGATCCCAGCCCATGCAGTCAACATGTCGATGTATCCTTGGGCAAGATACTTAACCCTGAGTTTCTCCCGATGGCCAACGGTGTGTGAATGTGTGTGAATGTTAGGTCCTAGAGTAAGGTACACAGCTGTGTGTGAATGGGTGTGAATGGGTGAATGACATGTAGTCTGTACAGTAAAGCGCTTTGAGGGGTCTTAAAGACTGGATAAAGCGCTATATAAGTGCAGTCCATTTAGAAGTTACATGACACTCAAATCAAAAGTAAAACATATATTCACATTTTGTTGTGTAAAGCTAACCGGCGCAAAGAAAATTGTCACAAAGACAATTGCTAGTAGGCTTTATGACCATTAACGTAATGTATTAAATCTGAAGAACACTTTTTGGCAAAGATGACACTAAAAGCTCCAGTCGTAAAACAAAAGGCTTGTATTTACTTCGGGACCAAAAATGCAGATGTTACTCGGACAGCTTGTCCAAGGTCATGCTGTCCGAGGGGAATCAAGAACTAGATTCATCTTGTGACCAGATCAAGGACTGGTGCGAGTGTCCAGATGGGAGGACTAAGACCAACGGAGACAGCATTACTCTGAGGTCTGAGAGGTTGTGAGAGCAAAGTCCGATGATCTCGGCGATGATGAGCGTTGCCGCCGAGGAGTTTGTTTCTATTTGCGAGCATGGAGAGTTAGCAGATGGCTCAGCAGCGTCTCTGAGGCTTCTGTGAAACACGAGTGTTACGGAGGAGGAGGAGGAGGAGAGAGTCTGGGAGGCTTCTCTAAAGAAAGAGCAATAGTTGACAGGCCTTGTGAAATGTTCTGTAGGTGGTAGGCTTGTTGGAACTCTAGCATATGTACAGGTTTCTTTCCCAGGAACGGTGTTATCTCCCACAGTTTGACTCTACGTCTTCAGAAAAGTGTTGGGGATTGGCTTTTTCCAATCGTTTTTTCTGTTGCCAACAGTGATTATGTTCAATGCATCCTTCCTTGAAGCTACATTGGAAAAACTGAATGTATTATTAAATGTATTATGTCAACAGATTTCCCGAAACTGTATAAGGTTAGATGGAAGCAATTCTATTCAGTTTTAAAAGATATTAGGCAGTGTTTCCCCTACCATTGTCTTGGAGGGGTGCGGAGCCCCGCCAACGGAGCCCCGCCAACGGAGCCCCGCCAACGGAGCCCCCCCCTGAAATTCAAGGTGTTTAAAAAATATATGTATCTTTTTTATATATATATATATATATATATATATATATATATATATATATATATATATATATATATATAGCACCAAATTGCAACTAATCTATATCTACTGTCATTTTTCACATTGAACATGAGCTCTTTTATTACATAAACTAAACGCTTTCATATTAAGTTGTGAGTTTAGTGTTTTTGACCCTAAGAAACACTGATGCATTAATCGATAACAATAATCCCAATGCACCCCCCCCCCCCGCTCAGGCAGCACCCCCCCAAAGCAGTAAGCCTAGGGTTAAACACTGTAAGGTAACCAACTAACCAAATGCAGTTATGTGAGATATGTTTTTTTTCAGTGTACTCCTCATATTTGGTGGACATCTTGTCATTCATCCTAGTGTTGCATGTCAGGGGTGAAGCTTGTAAACGATCACATGACAAAGAAGTAAACAAAGCTCTTTGCTCGTACGATGCTCGCCCTTTCCGACATCGCTTATACACTTTGGGAAAGATGGGACGCAGAGATGAAAAATGAGAGAGCCGGCGTCCTCAGAAGACAAGCATGATCATTACCTTCCTGCTCCCCGACAGAGAATGAGGACGGATGGGAGAGGGATGGCAGAAAGAAATGGGAGACCGAAGGACCAAAAGTCATTAACCAATAGCATCGCTCCGTCTATTCCTCTGTGCCTCCAAACACCATCCATCCACTGGCTCCTCTTCCTCCATTCACCTCTCCTGCAGTGAGCTATCCATCAAGTGCTTCTCCTTATTTCATGTTCTCTTCTCTCCTGTACTTTCCTCGCTACTTTTTGAATGATTCCCTTTCTTTCATTTAGCTCCTTCGCTTCCTTTGATTGCTCTCCTTTTCACAGTCAACTTTTCTCTTTCTATTAACCTTTTGCTATAGAAAGTAGAGAGGTCGAACAAACGTCTGGATAAGCAGATGAAGGCTCTGGAGTTAACGAACAGAAACAGTGTTATTTAATAACATTACCATTATGTAGTACAACATTCAACTTGTTATGTTTGTATATCGATATATTTTATTTGTATTTTTGTTATCTTTGGACATTTTACTTGAAACTCCCATGTTTGTATACTTATTCTATCTTAATTGTACGTGTGTGTGGTGTGTGTGTGTGTGTGCGTGTGTGTGTGTGTGTGCGTGTGCGTATGCGTGTGAATTTGAATGTGCGTGAATGTGTGTGCGTGTGAATTTGAATGTGTGTGTGTGTATGTGTGTGAATGTAAGTGTGTGTGAGAGAGTGTGCATTGTAATGTGTGAATGTGTGTGTGTGTGTGTGTGTGTGTGTGAATGTGTGTGTCTATGTGTGAGCGTGAATTTGAATGAGTGGGTGTCTGCCTATGTGTGTGTGTGTGTGTGTGTGTGTCTACGTGTCTGTGTGTGTGTGTGTGTGTGTGAATTTGAATGTGTGTGTCTACCTGTGTGTGTGTGTGTGTGTGTGTGTGTGTGTGTGTGTGTGTGTGCGCGCGTGTGTGTGTCTATGTGTGAGCGTGAATTTGAATGAGTGTCTGTCTGTCTGTCTGTTGTGTGTGTGTGTGTGTGTGTGTGTGTGTGTGTGTGTGTGTGATGCACTGTTTGGATGTTCAGAACAAAATAACCTTCACTTCACACAATCAGACAGAGCTGTAATCTGTGCTGCAAAGTGACTGAGAGGAGCAACCCCCAAATACACACAACACACAGAAAACAGACACGACTGATTGTGTTGACAGAGGTCGGTCTAGAATACAAGTATACATCCTATTGTGAATCTACAACAATGGCCTCGAACAATTAACTGTGTGTGTTCATGTGGTGAAAATAGTCAATTGACATCGATCCATTTGAACTGTGTGCCATACCTAAAGGAACATGTTGTTGTGTTTAAGTATGTAAATGTATGTTCAGCACGCTCTGCTGTTGCTCAGACACTCTGAACACATGCTACAGTCCTCTCTTTGTTGGCTCTTTCACAAACCAGCAGTATTTTACTGTTTACCTAAAGCTTTAAGCCACATTAGAGCTCTGTACACTTACATTGTTGTTAACTAGATTACAGTAATTCCTCGAGTTAACGACTTCACATACTCATAATGTAGCAGCCAGGCTCAACTTGTTTATTTTGGCTAAGACCATAAAGCCTTTCATTTAAATAGGATATCATAATTTATTAATATATATATGCTTGAGTCCAATTAAGCACTGAATTCGCCTACATTTAAATTAGGAATATTCAAAAACATTCCCTGGTGTTTTCTGATGGATTAAAGTTTGTTGTCCACAGCGGACGTTACATTTACCGAATGTCTTACTGCGGATGATATGACGGCACATTCCCTTTATCGTCCTTAGCAACGGTCATGTTCTCCATAGCAACGGTCATGTTCTCCTTAGCAGCGGTCATGTTCTCCTTAGCAACGGTCATGTTCTCCTTAGCGACGGTCATGTTCTCCTTAGCAACGGTCATGTTCTCCTTAGCGACGGTCATGTTCTCCTTAGCAACGGTCATGTTCTCCTTAGCAACGGTCATGTTCTCCTTAGCAACGGTCATGTTCTCCTTAGTAGCTGTGTGTTAGCGAGTATTAACAACCTCTGAATTGTCCAAATCGACCAATACGAATCGAGTATTCCACTGTGCCGTGTTCTTATATCATAAATGTACCGGATCATGTTGGACAAAGCGTAATAAGTATCACTCCATGTGGTTCTGAAAAGCTTCTTATTCGAACATTGGTTTCTTTGCTTTGAGAACAGTAAACGTCACATGGTTCACGTCATGTGAACACAAAGCGTGACCTCATTGGTGCCCTGCGGCTCCGGGTCACACTGCGCTCCTCAGTGAGGTTTCCACGTCTCCCTTTCAAGGTAATTCAGAGCTCACAGCCCTCCATTCAGCCTGAGCACAGATCTGTGGATTATATCACAGCCGCCATGTGAACAAAAGCTCCTCCAATCACAATAGAAGGCAGCCTTTACAACTATAGGCCGCATGAGATGTGACTCAATCTGTGGCGCCCTTTACCCTGAAGCTTCCCTTTGTCAGCATCACACTTTCAATTACGTCCAAAAACACTTTTATTCAGTCACACAGCCGTTTGTTGTGTGTGAATGACAGATCAATTCATCCACCTTCGTCCTTTTTCACACACAAAAAGCCTCAAACATGTATCGACTGCACATCATTTTTAATGCAGGCACTTGTGGTGTTTTCAATAACATGAGACGGGCGAGTTTTCCTCCCAAACCTACACCTTCAAAAAGGACTTGGCAATATGACACATATTGTCAAAACTATATAAAAATGTCTATCTTATATATCTTTCTATATTGTGTATATTGTGACATCCACTAGTTCTATGTATACAATTTCTTTATATAATATATTAGGCTTTACCATTTATTCCATATTGACTATTTTTTGGTTGAAATACCAAAAAACATGCTCATAGTATTTTCATCAAGATGTGAAATTATCGATATCATGACAGAAGATTTGGGCACTTTTCGCTCTACAGTCAGTTTTACACCATATTCTGTGACTTTCATTTAGAACATATGGCGTAAAAGCACTTCTTGTTTACAAAATAAACAAAGATCTGCATTTAAAACTTAAATTAGTGACAATTGATCCTTTTTTAGAACCACCTTTAGTGCCATCATAGTTGGTGTTTGCCAACTTTCTGATCAGACAGGTGGTTTTCAAACATGAAGTCCGCCATACCTCTTGGGCAAGCTTTAAAACATATATAAACTACTAATCTGACATGGTGACTCAATCTCAAAATACTAAAACATCATGTAGTCTGTTCCTGGCAGAGATGGTGTACTCGAGTCCTGGACTCTGACTCGAGTGGCGATTTTCGGGACTCGTGACGCGACTCGTGACGCGACTCGGACTCGTGAATTCTCGCGCACGATGACTTGGACTCTGACTTGTGAATGTTTCCCCCCACGATGACTCGGACTCGACTTGTACATTGACGCTCCGACTTGGACTCGAGCAAGTTTTCTCTGGAGTCTGATGGCCTCTATCCTGGCATGTGCACCTGTGAGGCGAGTTCACGTACTGGGTCCCGCTATTCCAGTCTAAAGATGTCTAGAGACACACCCCGCATCGTGCTGTATGCTTTCACACATTCTGCTTCCACATTGGAAAAGAGCAAAATGCTCGTTATGTGGAAACAATATTGAAGAGAAGGCTCCGTAACACATTACCCTAAGGATCGAGTTCAGACATATAGGCTGTCTTGAACACTATCATCAGAGTAAAGTGATCTAATCAATAAATAAAGATTCAGCATAACACGAAAGCACATGGCTACTTAACATGCAGAATTAGTCATTTTGCATGCTAAGTAGCCATGTGCTTTCTGGGGCTAAATCTTTATCAGTAAACCGATTTAACCGGTAAAAGTTCCTTCAAAATAAGAGTCCCGATCTTATTACTATCAAAATAAAAGTGCAAAATGAAAACTTTACCATAGGAAAATATTGGCATACAAATATAATCACTTCTCTAAAAGGCAACTAATTTTAAATATAGTTTATTTATATACAATAATAATATTAATATTAGTAATACGCTTTATATTTGTATAGCACCTATTACAAGAATTGTAGCCAAACTCGCTTCACAGCAGTTCAATAGACAGATTAGTATAACATGACAGGATGAAAGCAATGTAGAGGAGCAGCTACATTTCAACACATATATCCACGAAGATTAATACATGAAGACTTGTGACTCGGACTCGAACTCAGGTAATGATGACTCGGACACTCCTTGGGCGACTCGGACACTCCTTGGGCGACTCGGACACTCCTTGGGCGACTCGGACTCGAACACAGGTAATGATGACTCGGACACTCCTTGGGCGACTCGGACTCGAACACAGGTAATGATGACTCGGACACTCCTTGGGCGACTCGGACTCGAACACAGGTAATGATGACTCGGACACTCCTTGGGCGACTCGGACTCGAACACAGGTAATGATGACTCGGACACTCCTTGGGCGACTCGGACTTGGACTCGAAGAGTGGTGACTCGAGAGTGACTTGGACTCGTGACTTGACTACAACACTGGACACACACACACACACACACACACACACACACACACACACACACACACACACACACACACACACACACACACACACACACACACACACACACACACACACACACACACACACACACACACACACACACACACACACACACACACACACACACACACACACACACACACACACACACACACACACACACACACACACACACACACACACACACACACACACACACACACACACACACACACACACACACACACACACACACACACACACACCTGAGGGAAAGCCAGGGCAGAATGACCCCCTAATCCCACCAGGAGCGTCTGCGCTGCCGCGTTTTTAGCGATCGTGGCCACTCTAGTCAATGGGTGCTATTCCACCAGACCCGCTGTGCCGTGGCTCGAAGCGTCCCAGAAGCTACTCGCCGCAAGGAATTTCTAAAATATAGGATGAATCCTATTTTTGACGCAGCGCAGGCAGGAAGTGGAACGTTCATCCAACAACTGCGAGGCTGCACACACGACGCTCCGCTTCCGCAACGTTTTGAAACGCGCCTGGTGGGTTATGACGCAGGAGGAGGTCGCAGGAGGAGGTCGCAGGAGGAGGTCGCAGGAGGAGGTCGCAGTGCGGCGCAGATGCTTCCGGTGGGATCAGGGGGTTACTCCATCCATTTCAATTACATAGATGGAGTATCTGACTCAGACACACGCTCTGTTGTTGGGAGCCGAGGCTGCAGCCCAGGACTGGATGTCAAATTAAATAACCAACCAAATGACTCGTCTGGAAATAGGACACACGGCTTAAATACATGTGAGAAACAGGTCAATGGACTTATCTTACAAGCTTGCTAATTGTTTTTCTGCCTTTTGGAACTGCCAAAAAAATAGTCGATAAAAGCAATAAGGTCCGAGTTTTCCAACAATCAAATAAAAAAAAAAAACAGGATAAAACATAACAGAAATATCATTTTCATTTCAGTACTAAGACATGACCTGGTTTTGTGAAAATGGCCTAAACTGTAGGATTTTGTCCAACCCTGGAAGACAACAAGCAGCCAGATAGCAGACAGCTGTAAACATAACCTCGCTCCAGTGTTACTGACGGATACATTCAAATGGACTCCGCACACTGACTCACAGCTTAAACTCAAAGATAGCAGCCGCAGCCTTGAACAGACTGACAGCAGTCAAAGTGTCACGGATACTAAAGAAAAAAACACATTCAAATTCAGTCTTGGAAATAAACCCCTGCTGAAGTTCCTCCTCAACTAACTGCCTTTCCACAGCCAAGAAATATTCGAAGCCAGGAAAAAGTTTCCCACGTGTCCCGTATCGTAATGCTAACTAAACGCAAACTCCAGGGATAATCCTTAATCCTACATTTTGATCCCGATCTCGACACCCCTCATGTTGATCCCATTTGGCCCCCACTACCTCAGCGTTGACTCTACACTGTATCTGGTGAGAGGTCACAGAGGGGAGGTGAGAAAAAGTGATGGCTAAGCCTTGAGCTAATCGTGTTATCGTAGGCAGAAAGCATTACACACACACTAACACACACACACACACCATCCCAAAGTGTATTAACCTTTTGGCTTCTGCTGCCAGATACTCGAACGTCAACACTTTTTGTCAAGGTTACAGCGAAAGGCATTACCACGCTTCACTTGTGTGTGTGTGTGTGTGTGTGTGTGTGTGTGTGTGTGTGTGTGTGTGTGTGTGTGTGTGTGTGTGTGTGTGTGTGTGTGTTTGACAGTGATACAGAAAAGAGGGATTAAAGCAAAGCTGTGATATTACACCAAATACAAGATGGAAGGACTGCAGCTGTGAAAACTCTCATTTAGTATTTCTGCTTCGTTTATTCAGGCATGGAAACTTAAAGGGACTAGTCAGACTTTGAGGTGTGTGTGTGTGTGTGTGTGTGTGTGTGTGTGTGTGTGTGTGTGTGTGTGTGTGTGTGTGTGCTCATCAGGAAGATGGGTGGTGCTGCTGCAGTGGGTTGTTCGAGGCCTTAAGGGAGTTATAAAGTGTGTGTGTGTGTGTGTGTGTGTGTGTGTGTGTGTGTGTGTGTGTGTGTGTGTGTGTGTGTGTGTGATTAATTAATTTGGATGCAGACTCAAGGTTCTAAAACATAGACTCAGGAGATGAGTGTGTAAGGCAGAGCTGCAAGGTGTGTGTGATGGATAGCCCCCATCTCAACTGCAGTGCTCCCCTGTCCCACCCACCTCTGTGCATAGCCACACACACACACACACACACACACACACACACACACACACACACACACACACACACACACACACACACACACACACACACACACACACACACACACACACACACACACACACACACACACACACACACACACACACACACACACACACACACACACACACACACACCACACACACACACACACACACACACACACACACACACACACACACACACACACACACACACACACACACACACACACACACACACACACACACACACACACACACACACACACACACACACACACACACACACACACACACACACACACACACACACACACACACACACACACACACACACCCTGAGGGAAAGCCAGGGCAGAATTACTCCATCCATTTCAATTACAGAGATGGAGCATCTGACTCAGACACACGCTCTGCTGTGGGGAGCCGAGGCTGCAGCCCAGGACTGGATGTCAAATTAAATAACCAACCAAATGACTCGTCTGGAAATAGGAAGACACCAAAAACATTAGCCTTCCTGACTGGTTGATGATAACAATATGTGTTGCTGTGCTGTAGCGACAGCGAGGCTGGCAGGAAACGGGACCACTGAATCAAATGTGGTGTGACACAATGATGGGGCTGTGACCCAGACGAAGCCATGCATGGAACTCTGCGCACGTTATGTTCCAGCGCCTCTTCCACCATCCTGAAAGACACCTGATCCTTATCTGCTGGGTTTTTTTATCAAGTTTTCTTCACTTGATTTGAAATGTTTCAAGGACTTTTATCTTCTCAGCATGACTAACAAAGCCCTCCAGCTGAAGTGGGTACCATTACACAGATTTGATTGAAGAAACAATTGAGACCATGCTCCTCCTCTCCTCTCTCCATTGGCCTCCAGTGCACTCAAAAAAACGAACTTCATACGTCTTGGACTTGTTAAGGTCTCTCCAGTCTTCTCACCCAAAGCTCTTTCGCAATGTAGGCTGGAGTGCTTGCTTTCAGTGTCTCAAGTGTGAGAAAACCTCCCTCTTAAGACCTAAAAGTGCCCCAAAAGAAACATCTGAAGAAACGTATTTCTTTAAAAGTATATTCTTTGTCATTTGGACTTCTAAGAGTTTGACTTGTATCAGTGGCTTCTATATGTCTACTTTATTTTCAAATCAGCTGTAGCTTGACTTCAGGCAATGCAACAGAAAGGCAGAATGTATTTACAAGGCTTTTGCAACGAGTCCTTACGCTTTGCTTTGTGCTGCCGTGGTTGTTGTGAAGTGCTGGAGAAATGCTGCCACAATGCTGACTTTAGCCGTTACGGAAAAGCTTCCGAAGGTCTTATACGTCATCACTCAACATTTCTGTAAGCTACAACCCCTCATGTATCCTCTCTCAGCCCTTAGAACACACAATGTCCTTGAAGAGCCATAAAAGAGGTGAACATACATTAGAGGTTTAAGTTGAATTAGTGGTAGTGGTGCACTCGTCTCCAGAGTACATACAGTCATAAAAGCTGGCAGAAAAAAAGCTGAGATACATTAAATAATGGTCGAATGAGTTATAACCTAAATCAGCAAAAAAACAACTACTATTCAGAGGACACGCAACATAAATGAAACGGTAGGAATAGAATACCTGGTTTGACCAAAATGTACCTGGTAGTAGAAATTATCTTTAAAGCTACAGATCACCGAGCTATCTATATGGACTGTTGATTATAATGCGGCATACACAGGACACCTGAAGGTCAAGTGTTAAGGCTGTTACACACCAGAGGTATGTGTTCCGTGCATTAATACATTGACTCAGAGCGCTTATATTACGGCGTGAGAAAAAAAGGCATCTGTTGGGATTTCTTTCCAACAAAAACTCTGTAGTTTGAACCAAGACCGAAAACGTTGTTACTTATTTCAACCTTTACAAACCAGCATATTAAGGCCCTGACACACCAAGCAGTCACCAGAGGACTAGCCGACGCTGAAGTCGGCTGTTGCCTGGCCGTGTTCTCCTGCGTTTTGGCTATGTGTCGCACGGGAACACACCGCACCGACTTCAGTGCGTGAGTGGCAATAACTCTCCTTACCAGCAGGCGGCGGTAGTGTGTATTCGTCATTCAAAAGGAGGCAACAACCGGAAGACAGAGAAGGAGAAGAGTATCTTTTCTCCGTAATATCATACAGAGCTGGCCTCTCCTGGATCAAGGTGATGAGCAGGTCTTCGTTTGCATCATTCCAGATCGCCATGATGAGATGAAAATGAATAGCAGTCTGTGTGTGCCTTCTTAAATCGTTTGGTTACGTCGCTCACTTCCGCTTCGCTTCTCATGCACTGATTTGCTAGCTGAACAGCCAATCAGAGTGATTATTTGGTCCGACTGCCAGACCCGATGCATGGCCGATTCAACATGTTGAATCGGCCATGCATCGGGTCTGGCAGTCCAAATAAGGCGTGTCACGGTCGACGGTGCGGGACACACCAACCTGACTACGGCGCCGCGAATGCCCGACAGCCTCTGACGGCCTCTGACTCCCAAAATCGGGTTGGTGTGTCAGGGCCTTTAGATCCAGTGCTTCTATGTATACCTTTCACAATAAAAGCTCCAGACATATAATAGTCAGCTGAGTATCTCACGGTTTGGAGTTGTAGTAACGGCCTTGAATGTAAAGAAAGTGACTTTATTCTGTCCGGGTATTTCTCCTGTCACTTTAGTAAAGCGATGCGAGGGGGTGAGGAGCAGAAAAGACATTGAGAAGGCCGCCATGGAGGGAAGGCCACAGGAGACAGGAGGGGAACATAACAAAGAAAAAGAGGTCATCACAAAACCCTGGCAGCATCTGTGGCAAAGGCTGCCATTCATCCAACGGCCTTTTAAAGCGCTGCAGGCGGGGCCGAGCAGATAACCTCCTCTGCAGAGTGTGTGTGTCTCAGGAGACGCTCAGCCTTTCGCTCCCTCACACTGCCTGCAGCTACTGATCCATCCAACTGTCCAGCGAATAACCACAGCCCTAAAAGGATGCCGGGGCGCCGCGTGACTTAGCCAACCCCGAGGAGCGAGGGACAAGGATGACAGGATGTTGATCAAATAAATCATGGAAGCTACATGCTTTACCTTGAGAGTTGAAGCGTAATGTCAAAGTACTGGCTTAATGTATAAAACACGTTATAACTTATACTCTATGCATTACATTAATGCACAACTGTTTTCCCTTTTTTTTTTATTATTATTTTGTATTCCATTCCATTTCTATGTAAATACTGTTATATTTCACTACATTTTTTATTATTTTTCTAGTTCTCTATTTGTGTTTTAACATTTTTTTTTTACTTTTATGTCGGGAGGCGTGTGGCCTAGTGCGTTGGTGTTCGGATCAGGGGAGCACAGGTTCAAACCCCACTGCAGTCAGCATGTCGTTGTGTCCCTGAGACACTTCAGCCCAAATTGCTCCTGTGGGGATTGCCCACAGTATTGAGTATGTAAGTCGCTTTGGATAAAAGCGTCTAACAAGTAACATGTCATGTAATGTATGCACCACGACATCAAGTCACATTCCTCGTACGTGTCAACCTGCCTTTCTGATTTTCACCAAAAACAGATGTTAGCCATCGTCATCTAAGCAAATTAGAGAAGGTGATATCATTCTTTTCCTCTTAAAAACAATCCCATGCGTTAATGTCGAGTAGTTGTTTATCATGGCAACATAACAGTCTTTTTCCCAAACAGTGGACATTGAGTCCCACAGGGAGAAGGGGAGGAGACATTAGGAATGACTTGCAATTGCCGCGTTCACACTGCGGTACTTTTCCCACAAAGGTTCATGCGAACTTAGTTCATGCGAACTCTTTAGTTCTCATGAACTAAGTTCAGATCGCGTTCACACCAGAAAAAGTCCCTGGGGGAGGATTAGGCAAATGAAGCCGCTGACGTCACTTCTTCTTCTTCTGCTTTGGGTTTACTGGCAGGCCGCAACCCACTTCACGGCGTATACTGCCGCCCAAAGTCCCCGGCCGGAAGTCCCCGGAGTTGGGGAAGGCTTCAGTAGAAGCTGCTGGGAGTCCCAGCAGCTTCTACTGAAGCCTTCCGAGTAAATCGCCAGAACGCCGACACCTCCTCATCTCCACCGCTCCCATGTTTTATTTTGTGTTGCCATAAGTTAGTCTCTCTGCGTTTCTGCGCTGGGCTAATGCTAATGCTAATGCTGCTAATGCGAGGATAATAAAATGGCGGCTTCACAAAACTTTTGGGAGTTTTATGGGGCGTGGTTTGCAATCCGCCCAGCCAATCAGAAATATAGCTCTTTTCTCAAAAAAGAGCCGTTCGAAAGTCCCTGCTCTCTCGCAGGGACTTTCGAGGGGGAAAAAAGGTTCGCATGAACTAATTTTAGTACCGGCTCTTTTTGGTGTGAACGCGATCATGAACTAAGTTCGCATGAACCTTTGTGGGAAAAGTACCGCAGTGTGAATGCGCCTAATTGCTCCGAATGGTCTTGATATTATTATCTGTCAAAATACCAATACGTTTTGGACTGTTATTGGCTGAAACCCTACAGCTGGCCTTTCGCTCAGAAGCTATATTTATAGCCTGATAGATTTGTTTGAGGGCAATTCAACTATGACCGATTTTGTCTTAAGTATACGATAAATACAAAAGAAAGTCCACATTTGTACTAAGAGGAACATTTAAAAAATAAACGCAATGTTTCTGTGATCTGAAAAATCTTTCTTTACTTTCTTATTTCTGTCCTGACGTTTCATGGTTTCTTATTTATTTGTGGTCATAAAAACTATTGTTGACTTACAGTCTCTGCAAAAAGCTCAAATATATTAGCATATATGTGCACCGAGACCAGGAGGAAGTCTATTTGTCCAAATTGATGTTGTTTTCAGCGCAGTCAGAGTTTTTCCTCCAAAACAGCCTACAGCTTAGACAAACAAGACAGAACACACACACACACACACGTTTACTTTGACGCAGCTTGGTTACACACACAGCTGACAACAGAATATATATAGATACTTCAAGAGAGATGTGTCAGTTTCACTTGAACAGGCTTCTGCAACCATTACATCTTGTTGTAATACTTTCATCATGTAATATTGACGTTAAACTTCCTGCCCCCGCTTTCTCTGATCAAAGGTTTATTTTGGAATTGTTTGCATGTCTTGAATTACATCGTGACAAAATCTTAAATGCATCAACAATTGGACATTAAAGGTCTTTCAAGGATCCTCTCTACCACTGACGTCAAGCCCCTATTGACTGAATAGCTTTTTTTTTTACACACACACACACACACACACACACACACACACACACACACACACACACACACACACACACACACACACACACACACACACACACACACACACACACACACACACACACACCACACACACACACACACACACACACACACACACACACACACACACACACACACACACACACACACACACACACACACACACACACACACACACACACACACACACACACACACACACACACACACACACACACACACACACACACACACACACACACACACACACACACACACACACACACACACACACACACACACACACACACACACACACACACACACACACACACACACACACACACACACACACGAGATGCTAAACGACCTAACATCCTGCCTTTTCCTCTTTGCCTGCAACTGGAGACATCAGTAGTGACCTTCACTGTGCTGGGGCCCAGTGAAGTGTGTTTATTTTAGACAGAAGCCCCACACACCATACACACACCATCACAACCCATGGGGAGTTTGTGTTGGTTGGTCTGAAATGGACCAATCTGCACAATGAATACTTTTACTGTCGCTACTTTGACCACATGAGTGGCTTCCAGTTATTGCCGTGGGCCAGATTGAGAGGCAATGTTTCAACCTTTAGCTTGTTTGGCTGCTGAGGAGCACAACCAGTGGTCTGTCAAGAGTCTCAATTAAAGAGACGACCTGCCGCAAACAGAACGGAGAGGTAACACAACCGACAGGAAACAGTACTGATAGGAAACACTACTGACAGAAAACAAAACCGACAGGAAACAGTACTGACAGGAAACAGTACTGACAGGAAACAGTACTGCCAGAAAACACTACCGACAGGAAACAGTACTGACAGGAAACACTACTGACATGAAACAGTACTGCCAGAAAACAAAACCGACAGGAAACAGTACTGACAGGAAACAGTACTGACAGGAAACAGTACTGCCAGGAAACAGTACTGCCAGGAAACACTACCGACAGGAAACAGTACTGACAGGAAACACTACTGACATGAAACAGTACTGCCAGAAAACACTACCGACAGGAAACACTACTGACATGAAACAGTACTGCCAGAAAACACTACCGACAGGAAACACTACTGACATGAAACAGTACTGCCAGAAAACACTACCGACAGGAAACAGTACTGACATGAAACAGTACTGCCAGAAAACACTACCGACAGGAAACACTACTGACATGAAACAGTACTGCCAGAAAACACTACCGACAGGAAACAGTACTGACAGGAAACAGTACTGCCAGGAAACAGTACTGCCAGGAAACAGTACCGACAGGAAACACTACTGACATGAAACAGTACTGCCAGAAAACACTACCGACAGGAAACAGTACTGACAGGAAACACTACTGACAGGAAACACTACTGACAGGAAACACTACTGACAGAAAACAGTACTGACAGAAAACAGTACTGACAGGAAACACTACTGACATGAAACAGTACTGCCAGAAAACACTACCGACAGGAAACAGTACTGACAGGAAACACTACTGACAGGAAACAGTACTGATAGGAAACACTACTGACAGAAAACAAAACCGACAGGAAACAGTACTGACAGGAAACACTACTGACAGGTAACAGTACTGACAGGAAACACTACTGACAGGAAACAGTACTGACAGGAAACACAACCGACAGTTAACCCAACCGACAGGAAACGCTACTGACAGGAAACACAACCGACAGGAAACACTACTGACAGGAAACAGTACTGACAGGAAACGGTACTGGCAGGAAACAGTACTGACAGGAAACAGTACTGACAGGAAACAGTACTGACAGGAAACAGTACTGACAGGAAACGCTACTGACAGGAAACACAACCGACAGGAAACACTACTGACAGGAAACAGTACTGACAGGAAACGGTACTGGCAGGAAACAGTACTGACAGGAAACAGTACTGACAGGAAACAGTACTGACAGGAAACACTACTGACAGGAAACACTACTGACAGGAAACAGTACTGACAGGAAACGGTACTGACAGGAAACAGTACTGACAGGAAACACTACTGACAGGAAACAGTACTGACAGGAAACAGTACTGGAAACAGTACTGACAGGAAACAGTACTGACAGGAAACAGTACCGACAGGAAACAGTACTGGCAGGAAACGGTACCGACAGGAAACAGTACTGACAGGAAACACTACTGACGTTTCCGTTTCGGCCTCGTGTGGACGAACTGTCTATACGATAGAGAACGTTAGTGGATTCAACTGATGCCGTCTCCGTGTGGACGGGGCCTTAGACGACAGATTCAAATAGAGGGCAGTGAGATGACTAAACAGCTAACTGATAAGTATGCAAAGTGTTGTGATTTCCTTTTATAAGTTGGTGGCTAATCGATAGCAACATGCTTTTCTTGCCTTTTTCCACAAATGAAATAAATATCCTGTCCAACGTTCATTCATTATTACATCTGGAAATGGAAACAGTGCCAGGGAGAAGAAGCTACGTCAACATGGTAATCCTTTGTCGTGCTATCCCAAATGAAATTCTCTTCTCTTGTGAGGAATATTTGTATTAGAGAGAATACAACCCACATTAAACAGCATGCCACGTTAATAAGGAACGGTTAATACCAGAGTGTAAAACTCAAAATGCATTCCCATAATGCATTCAGTGCATCAGTGTACTACATTACAGACATCTTGTTTGTATAGTCAGCATGTCCTTTGGAACTGGATTCAATGATAAGGACTTGGTACAAACTCCACCTCTGGCTCATTGGCGTATAATGGGGCTGTGATTAAATTAAACTCCATAATGTCGAACACGAGTCAGGGAGCATCTTAAGGCTGACAATCACAGACAGTGAGCTCCAAATGAGCTCCTGATGATCTGGAGAATCTTATCTTAGAAAGGTCATTTTATTCCAGGGGATGTTTAACTTATTCTGTTCAGACAGATCTGTGTGGACAAAGACCTTGTGGGCTGTTCTGAGAGAAGTTCAGGAAAATATGTGCGAGAGTTCCTTTGCATGAATAAGTATTTCAAAAATGTTGCTTTAACCCAAAAATATATCATTTGAAAACGTCATAAATCAGACTTTTTCACCCTCTCTTTTGTCTTTTCCATCATCTACATTCTGCAGGTCATGGACTCTTCTTGACTCAAAGTATGCTGAATGTGTCTGTCAGCGCACAGCAATGTCCCAACTGGATTTCACCTGCCCTGGATTTAGAAACTGAAAGATATACGTGTTCTTGTGCGTCAGCCTCAATAGCAGTGTACTGGTTATAGACAGCTGAGCTGAGCGCTAAGAGATGGAGACAGGGATTGGAAATGACAGGAGGAGAGATGGATGCCACGGTCGCCTCTAGGTGTATTTCATTATAGATTTAAAAAAGGGGTATATCTACATTAGCTCCAGGGGCAGGGAGCTGATGTTTGACAGCTGATAAAGGATTGCCTTACATAAACACTGTCCTTCAAAAGCAACAAAGAAGCAGATTAGGACATGAAGATGAGGGCAGATTACATTTGAAGGGGCCATATTATATTTTGGGGGGTTTACCCTTTCCTGTAGTGTGTTATATAGGTTTTTGTTCATGTGAATGGTCTGCAAAGGCTAAAATCCCAAAGTCCGTAAAACACGGACATCACTATTGGCGCATTTCCACTGCATGGCGTCGCACGGCTTAGTACGGTATAGTTAGGCCTTGGTAGGCCAGGCTCACTTTATGCTGCGTTTCCATTACAGTTTAGGAACTGGGGCAGTAACTATAGTAACGCAGTGTAGGCGGAGCCGTGACGTCATCTTCAATGTTGTTAGATGTTAGCCCTCAGAGCTCACAGCTCCTCATATCTGTTCAGAAACTAGACAGAAGTTAAACAAGTACAAACCACAGACTGCCTGTGTCATGGCGAATGCAGTCGCTGGTTTATTTATGTCTGTATAGGCCGTTGTTGTGAGTGTGGACGGTCGGAGCATATATAACGTTAGCTTAGCCGATCTCCATTCAGAAAACACGCATTTTAAAAGTTGTTTCGCCTGCCGTCTGTCTGCAGACTTGTCAACGCATTAATTCATGGTTTTTACTAACCGGTATCAGTATGTTGTTACTTCGGGATCATTTTGAAAATTAAATCACGGTACAATATTTTCATTTTGTTGTAGTTGCCAGCGATTCTCTCACTAGTTTAGCATACTCAGCCCGGTTGTTGGCCCGGAAAGAACCTCGATTTTGGAGAGCCAGAAAACTATGAAAAAGTACCCGCTAGCCGGAACTACGCCTAGTGGACATGCAACCAAAAACGGGCCAGGCACGCTTAAGCCACACTCCTCGCTGTAGTGGAAATGCGCCATAAGTAACACTCACTCTTCTATTGGCTAGCGCTCCAACACATTGTACGTGCTAAGGGAACGGACATCTTGAAGCGGTCGACCAAACAGAGCCGGCCAGCTAACCAATCAGAGCAGACTGGGCTCTGGTTTCAGACAGAGGGTGAAAAGAGGTGCAGCAGCACAGGCAGTATGAGAAAAATAAAGCTTTTTGAACATTAAAGCATGGAGACATGTAGAGACACTACATACTGATATGAACCTGAAAATGAGCATTAAACGTCTTCTTTAGGATTACAACACGTAGCCCCAAAGTAACTCACGTAAGCACAGAAAACATCCTACACTTGAAACAAATAATCAATTATTATTGATGTCCAACATGTCACTATCAGTCAGCGGCTACATTACTAGACGGATCATATGTGAGCTGCACAAACTGTATTCATGGGGCAGTGTTGACAAGCGGGTAAATGCAAAGGATTCTGGGTGAAATATTGTTTGTGAGTGAAATTGTTGCACCACGACGAAAAGCTGTTACAGGAGGCCAGCCGTTGGAGCGAAGCGTAATCAGTCTGCCCTTCAGATACCTAATCAATGTGCAATTCAATTATTATTGCGGCAGAGCACTTCATTTTAAATCTGTATACAATGTTATTGAATGTGATTTTGATTTAGACCTAAGATGTCACTCCTACTGATGCTGGATACAATTAATTAGCTTGTCTTCTGAGACAGATTACCCACGGAACTAGTGCTGCACAAATATATTATTATCATCCTGTAGTGTTATTAATATCTAACCTTTTTGGATCGTTGGATCTCTGAAGGTCCTTTAAAGTGAAACATTATAGAAATATATTGGATTACATTATGTATAAACTCATCGTTTTAAATGTCACATATTAAGTGGATTATAACTAAATAAGCCAAAAGACTATTAAAATCGATCAATGGAAGGTTTGCTCAGGACAAACCCATCTACGTGTTTCACGTCCAGTCATTTATTCAGCGTGTTGACCTTTTAAACAATTTGTCAAATACTGAACACAACCTGTACACTTTCCCTCTAATGCTTTATTTACAACAAATACTTGATGCCTCGAACTCAAAGCTGCCTACATTAACTAAAGATACAGTTATTAAATCAGACGCTGATTGAATATGGTCAACGCTAATAGGAGATAACAAGCAGATGGCATTGTGCTCATATCTCTTGCTCTTTGCTATTGAAGCGTTTGCTGTTGAAATGGACGACCATATTTTGTAATAGCGTTCGATGAAACGTACCCAAATGATAGTTGGTTGTTTGCCAAAGTAGTAGGTTGAGAATATAAACACAGTTGCCTGCCAACATTATGGGAAGAGCTATGGGTGTTAGTGTTCGTCAGGAGTTGAGCAATAACTGTCTTCAAGTGTTTAGTAGATACATGCTGTACTGTAATAAAAAAGGGAAACGAGTGCATTAAAATGTGTTTGAATTTGGAGCAACATCCAGTCAAAGGAAGCACAGCTGGCTTCTGGGACCAAGAGTTGGTTTCCTTCAGGACATGACAACAGAAGGGACGGATTCAACCTCTCCCATCGCCCATAAATAGAGATCCAGCCCGTCAGCAACGTTCCCATGTAACCTCTCTGAAGAGTAGAACTATGGGTTGTCCAGTCTTAATACAAGATTGTTTAAAAATCCATTCTCAAGTTGTTAACTGCAAATAATAGGTCCATCTTGCACAACTACGGATTTCCCAACCTTTCCTAAACCTCGAGTTTATTGAGATAAGAGTATGCTTTTTTTATTTTTAGAAGATATAGTTGACTGTGAAAGGACTACAGAACTGTATATATTATATACTACGTGTGGGGGAAACTTCTGAGGCAATTGGAGTCGGGGCTCGGAGAGAGACGAGGAGAGCTGGAGCTTTGATGGCAAACACTGACAGTTTATTCGGAGCTTCGGCCGGAGAAGACATGTCACGGGCCACGAGCTGACCACACAGTTGACATGCCACAATCAATTCTGAAGAACTCTTCTGTAGTTCAAGGTTTTAACTAGTTCAGAGTGGAATACTCAACATTCTTTATCAGTGAGACTAAACAAATATGGACCCTGAATTGTCAACCTACCTTCCTAAAAAGAAGGGCATCCAGATGTCCCTAAACAGTAAACTATCTCATGTCAGCTTGTGCTCGGTCATAAGCTGACAACAACAATGCGCCCAAGCTGCCCCTCCTTAAGAGAGATAGCAGCAATACCCAAGGCCGTACACCTAAGCCATGGGAAAGGTTCTCGTCATCTCACGACTAGACTACTGCAGCTCCCTCCTGGCTGGTCTACCTGCATGTGCCATCCGACCCCTGCAGCTCATCCAGAATGCAGCGGCTCGTCTGGTCTTCAACCTTCCTACATTTTACACACCACGCCGCTCCTCCGCTCCCTCCACTGGCTTCCGGTAATTGCTAGAATCCACTTCAAGACAATGGTACTTGCGTACCATGCTGTGAATGGATCTGACCCTTCCTACATCCAGGACATGGTTAAACCGTACACCCCAGCACGTGCACCCCGCATCAGCCGAACGGCTCGCTGCACCAGGACTTCGACTTCACTCGCGTTTATGTCCATATCGATCAGATCTAGCTAAAGATAGGACTACCTGCTTATTAAAAGACACCTAAACAATAAGCGTCGCTATGCCACCGGGTGAGGCCACAAAGTATAGCGCAGCATTATGCATTATGCATTTGTTTACATGCCCACCGGAACCCTGAGGCATTACCAACAGATCAACGCACAATCAACCCATACAGGACATCTCTTTCTCCACATTACGTGTTAGACATTAGAGTTGACTATTCTTGTCTGTCACATAATCTTTTGTTTTATTGCGCTAAGGGGAAATTATTTTTGACCGGACATTTTGACCGGAGAGATTTAGATTTACCAGTCTTCAGCATATATTTACCGGTCATAGTCCGGTAATTACCGGCTAACGGGAACTCTGATATAGTTGGTCGGACTAAACAAGCCATTTAGGACGGGTGGCGCAGTGGTCTGTGCATCTTATCATCAGATCAAGGGGGGTGTTGGGGAAGTCCAGTTCGAAACCCGCTCCTGCCGCCACTGCGTCAGGCCGTTGTGTCCTTGGGCAAGACACTTCACCCGGATTTGCTCCTGTGGGTATTGTCCACAGTACATGTATGATACTAATGTGTACTTGTAAAAGCACCTCGATGACCTCGAGGCGTGAAGATGGACGGTGTGGCGCAGTGCGCTGTGCAATGATCATCAGATCAAGGGGTGAAACCCGCCGCTGCTGCGTCTGTAAAGCCGGTGTGTCCTTGGGCAAGACACTTCACCTGAACTTGCTCCTGTGGGTATTCTCCACAGTACATGACCATTGCATGTATGTGTAATGTGTATTTGTGAAGCGCTTTGAGCATCTGGAAAAGCGCTATAATAAATATAAGGAATTATTATTATTAATTTGTAGATATCCTCTTAAAGAACTTGATTCACCGAATAATTCATAGACTAATTGAGAAAGTAATACAAATCTATAGTTGCATGAATATGATTAATGTGGGAAATAAACAGGAGAGTCCTCTGAGGCAAGCTTGTTTTATATTAATATAAAAAGTTGTAATATAACCATGCCTTATGGAGGAGTCTGGTAATATTCATCATGTTTATGTAGATACATTTTTTTATATGAAATGCTGAACCTTCTAACTCCGAAGAGCAAACGTTATATGCTCACTTCTCCCTGGCCGATAAAAGTCCAGCTAACTGTGAATCAGGGAAATAGCCTCAGGTATGGAAAGTGGCTTTATTGCATAATATTCCAGGTCAGGCTAATATTATCATCATACATCATGTTCTATAGGGGTTAGAAATGGCTGTGACGAGGCCCCGGGGCCAAGCTGTCTTTATTTACTGATGGGAGTAAGTCGGAGGAAGCAGTCGACTAAAACCTATTTACTTTTCTATAGCGGCGTCATGAGGGATGGATAGAGACGGCGAACAGAGAGAAAGACTAACACAAGGAGCTCCACAGGCTAATCTAACAATTAGTATTCACACAGCTGCTTTTCTCTTTCTTCCTGCATTTACGTATGATACATTCCAGTAATGAAACGGTGGATGGAATTTACACAAAGCTGATTGAATTTCCTCATTACACATAAGAAGGAAATCATTAAACATGAGCCTGTACATCTTCCACACTGTATAATGGAATTGACTTAGTGGGGTTTTTGGCATTTTCCCCAGGGCGAGGACTGGAATTATGCATTTCAATCATAGGTACTTCAATGAGAAACACCCTTTTTTCAATACTACAATATAGGGCTTTTGTACCACATTTGACACAAGCCATTGCTTGCTTTCATTACAAGATACAAGGTGAAGTCTTAACAAATGAATGTTGTTGCATAACATGTGTTTACCTCAGTATACCAGAACCTTTCTCTGTGTGTGTGCAGTAGACCGGTGACCTGTCGATCCTCTTTTGACAGGTAAAGCTTTACAAACAGTTTGTTGTAAAGAGACATAAAGGAGGCTTAATATCACATTCACGTCCTGAATCAAACCACACAGTCCTGACCCAAGACTGTGGCTTCCAACATTGTTTGAAACACCCTGTTTATATATGCGCAAAGTACTATCACAATGTCACTTGATGTTGTTCCAGAAACAAAGTAGATACAGGAAAAATCTACATTTCAGCGAGAGCACCTTGACACGAACAAAGCAAACGTTATGAACTGATGATGAAAGATACAGAAACGGTTCAGAGACATAATGCTCAAAAATGACTGCTAAGATTAGACAGAAAACTCCTTCTGTAATCTCTAAACAAAGCAACACATCTGCACATAAAATATCACCATAAACAGCCAATCACATCCCTCGGAGGTCAACTACTGCAATCAAAATACAAAATGTATGCTTAGGTTTGTTGATATGAGACTTTAATAGCAAGTGAAGGGGAGGTGAGGTTTGGTGTTGCTAATGTGTGTGCCATGTTGAAGGTTCAGAGTAGTGTAGTCGTTGATGCATTAGAATAGGGCATACGTACATCAAATTAACTTTTGTCAGTACTTAAATGTTCTCAAGAGCTGCACACATTCATCATTTTATATTAGGAATCAATTGCATGGCTGTGTATGAAGTGACATTGGTTACTTATTGGTTAATCGCCAACCCGATTATCGGCGTCGGTGGGCGTCAGGCCGACGATGAGCGTCGACACGCCCTACTCGGATTGGTGTGTCCCGCACCGTCGGGTCTTTTCAGCCGACTGGACGCCTTTTCGGCCGAAAACCCGCAGATTCAACAGTCGGCCAAAGACATCCCTCTGATTGGCTGTTCAGCTAGCGAATCAGTGCATGAGAAGCGAAACGGAAGTGAGGGACCCAAACAAACTATTAAGAAGGCAAATGTGAGATTTCATTTAACTCCAGCTCTCGACGCAGGTTCCGGAAAGCACCGTGAGCTTCTCGCTGTCGAGTGAAAATGGAACGCACACGCTATTTGTTGTTTATATCACGCAGTCTGTTGTTCTTCTCTCGGTTATCACGCAGTCTGTCTTCCAGTTGTTGCCTCTTTTGAATGACGAATACTAGTGCTGTAGCGACGCGTCGCCGACTTCAAAATATCGTCGACGACATATTTCCGCGTCGACACACACGTGGGTCACCCACAGCAACAAGCAGTTGGCTACCATTAGCAGCTAGCATTTGCTCTAAAAATGGAATTATGGATTATAAATTCAATCATTTTTTTATACATAGACGTTAAAAACCTATGGATTAACCGATTCAGCCGCGTTTTTTCTCATTGTAATGCCATTGAACACGTCTTTGGATCAGATTGACAGCTACGGTGGTGAGACGATCTCCCTAGAAGCTCTGTAAAGGTACTGTGCCAATGTCCGTTAGCATTTTTCGCTCAGGGGTCATTTAGATGCTTCTTATGAGACTTGTGTTTTGGTAAACATGGTTTGTATCGTCAATTAGCTGAGATTATTTCCGTTAATCTGGTATAACACATTAATAGGTTCTTAAATATTAAGATCCCCTGAGACACAGTATCGTGAAAAAAAAAAGTTTTACATTACGTTTTTTATGAATTGAACAACAGAAAAATAATCGTTAGATTAGTCGACTAATCGATCAAATTATCGCCCGATTAATCGTTTTCAAAATAATCGTTTCCCCCGAGCACTAACGAATACACACTACCGCCGCCTGCTGGTAAGGAGAGTTATTGCCACTCACGCATGCGCAGTTCGTACGTGCTTCTTGGCCGTCGGCTGAAGTCTTGGCGGTGTGTTCCAGTGCGACACATGGCGAAGGAGACGTGAGGTGACGCAACAGTCGGGGTCCGTCTGTGTCAGTTCTTTGTTGTCAGATTGGTGTGTCCGGGCCTTTACTCTACAGTTTCCCTCAAGTCTTAAAAGTATGTTAGTGTCTCTGAGCTCTTTGTTTTGGTTAACGGCCAAACACTGCACTGTCTGGGTCCCACTGCTCACATTAACCTAATTCCAGCAGAAAAGCACTCTAAGCCACGAGCACAACAGCAAAGAACTAGCTGAATGGAGCAGCCATAGAGCCACTTAATTCCTTAAAGAGTGAAGCAAATAGAGCTAGAAGGGGACCTAACGCTCCCGTTACAATGGCAGAAACACCCGTCTGATGGATGTGTCAATCAACAACTGTGTACTGAAATGTTAACGAGGTGATAATGTCACACCAATTTGAAACATGGCCATCTTTCCTCTTATTTCCACGAGTACTTCGAGGCAGTTTACTGTAAATTATCTCGAAGGAAATATTACTCTGGCACAGACCTGCATCTTGACATAAAAGGGGAACATTAAATAAAAATAAACACATAGAAAAAATCCAAACCGTATCACAAGTTTATTTGGTGTCAAGAGATTTCTCTTATCAGCAGTGGGCGCACAGACACCTCTTTGAATGCCATCGTATCTAGTCAAGAGCTGCTCCAAACTGTCACATATACCACGCACTGATATAAAACACACACACACATCTAAACAAATATTCTCCGTGAGGATTTAATTAGGTCAAGAGAGAGACAGAGGAAGAGATTTGAACAAATAAAAAATCCAATTCCCGCTCGTATTAATCCAATCAGTCAGAAAGACTTCCAGTACTCATTATGTGTACAAACAACACTTGGATTGGAGTACACACACTACACCTGACTGTCTCATTAAAGAGTCATTCTAAATATGATATCACTTACAAGATGGTATCCTCTAATTGGCTACATCAGAAGTGTCAGGACTCCTTTTAAAAACATATAAGGGGCTGTTTTATCTCAACGCTTTCAAGTCACGGTTCCCTTTATACCCTGGCACAATGAGGGAGAGAACCAAATACACTGCAGATGAAATGCGATGCTAATGAGTCGTATTGCTTGACCCTCTGCCATTGGCTCAGGCGCCATGGTAACGGAGCTGCGGGATTCTCTCCTTTAAGCTTTGTGTTTACTTTGGCGGCAATTATCCGAGTCCAGCTTTTAAGCCAACGACCTCAGCCAAATAAACACAAAGAGACAGCGCTACGAGCAACATGTAGAGTCTGTGTGTGTGTGTGTGTGTGTGTGTGTGTGTGTGTGTGTGTGTGTGTGTGTGTGTGTGTGTGTGTGTGTGTGTGTGTAGCTGAGGGGGATAAGAAAAGGACTTGAAAAATATGCAGTTAGTATCCTAGTTTAATTTGCCACACACACACACACACACAGGAGGAGGATCAGTCCGAGTAGAAACACCAACAACTGGCAAGCAGCACAAACAGAATCTAAATATATGATAAAGTTGACATTTAGAGGCATTCATAGATGGATGACTCTTACTGACGGCCAATTTGGCTGCTAATCTAAAAGGTCAAGGCTGCTGGTGGCAGGGACAAGAGATCAATCGTGTGTGCGCGTGTGTGTGTGTGTGTGTGTGTGTGTGTGTGTGTGTGTGTGTGTGTGTGTGTGTGTGTGTGTTTGGTCTCACACTCACCAAACAGATTGCTGGAGTGGCCTGTCTTGGAGACGGGCCTGAGCTCATTGGAACCCCAGGCGTAGCGCTGGTAGCTGTCCCACGCGTGTTTCATCATCTGTAAGGGAGGAGGAAGAGGAGGAGGAGGAAGAGGAGAAATGAATAGAGGACAATCAACTCTGAGCTGTGACAAAGACAATTAAGTCGTTTTTTTAAAGCAAAGCGGTGGGTTGTTTCTCTCAAAGATACCGGATGTTCTGAGGCAAATTAGGGCTGCTCAATTAATCGTATTTTAATCGCAATTACGATTTTAGCTTGCAACGATTACGAAAACAACGTAAACGAAATAAAACGATTTTTATTATTATTGGTTGTTCAGTTGAATTATACTTAAAGTTCAGGGTAATCAACTGTTAATAACATTCTGTTCAAACATCGTTTTTAATAATCGTGATTTAAATTATTGACCCAAATAATCGAGAATATGATTTTTGATAATCGAGGCGAAGCTAATACCATGAGAAGAGAGTTGGATAATGAGATTTTGTTCTCCACATATGCTTTATTTTTTAAACAAAAACGATAGGTACAAATTAGTATCTTATATAATAAAAAAACTCGGTTTCAAAACAACCCTGAAGGTACTTTTGTGTTCCTTGTTGGTGAACATATACGTAAACACAGTAATACATTGTGTTTGTGTGATCAAATAATCATGGTAAATAAAATCAAGCATCAGCAATCCATTTACGAACGATCGTGTGGCATTTAATCACGTTAACACCGGACATTATTCAGTGTAGTATCATTTTAGGCAGAGAAAACAAGCAGCCACTAATATGTGAAAAGCTGGAAGTCAAGAACTTGAGGCATTTTTAATAAAAAAATATTCTTAACTAGGGATGTCCCGATCACCTTTTTTTGCTCCCGATCCGATTCCGATCATTTGATTTTAACAATCTGCCGATACCGATTTTTCCCGATCCGATCTTTATGCAATGCATTAAGAGAAAAAAAAGGTAACAGATAACGGCTGGTCATCCAAGCGATGAATTCAGCTATCTTGGCTGTTATTGTTTGGCCTTTTCTCTGTTCTGGGGCAGTTTCTCTTTCCTTTTGAAAGTCTCTGAAAGTGTCGGTTGTTTCAGTGCCGTTACCTGAGTGGCCGCTGTGTACTCGCCGTGTTGTTGTTGGTGTTTGTTTCTCAGGTAGCGTATTAGATTGGTCGTGTTGAACGTAGCTCTGTTCTTTCCACCACGTGGAACCTCCGCCTTGCAAACATTGCATCTGGCTGTTACACTGCCTTCGCTTTCAATTTTATAATACTTCCAAACTGCTGACATTTTCTCTGTCCCGACTCCCGAGTCACCAGCTGAACGTAGCCTCTCGTTAGCTTGCTGCTACTATTAGACACTGCGCCCACTCTGTTGCCAGATTTCAGAGAGATAAGCAACCAGGTCTATGAAAACAAGCCCAAAAGAAGCAACACATACATGATGTTGTGTAATTTTAAACCAAAACTAAGGCCTCAGGATGACTTTAAGACGTGAACATGGTCATTTTTGTTTTGTAACATTACATTAAAAAATATATATATATCAAAAAAAAAAAAAAAAATCCCGATTTTTTTTTTGAAAATTACGTGATCGGATCGGGACATCTCTATTCTTAACCCATTGATTCCTTATAGAAGCGGTTACCACAGTTCCAATTGGCTGATGTGTTAAGCAACTCAGGTCTGCTGCCAAGCATGTGAACATTTCCTGTAGAGTTACTTTAAGGGAACATTTGATAACCCTGGATATAGAAAATAATCTGAGACAAACTACATGTTATATTAGTATTCTTCACAATGTTTAGTAACCAGTGATTCATGACGTTAGAGACATTTAAATCAAACTGTGTGCCAACATCACCGTGGAGTTATCCATTTCTTTACTGATGCAACTCCTTTCAATTCTTACCACACCGTCTGAGTGAGAGCACCATGCCGGATACCTCTATCCCAGATCCAATTCTCACTACTTCATCTGTCTCGACAAAAAATCCAATCCCAGAAGTGGCAGTTTGGGCCTGAAGCTCTGACATTAAGGACCTATTTGTTTGCACAATTCAACATCACACCGAAATCAATAAGTAACCCAGAGAACAATGTCAACACATTATCTGGAATGTAACCTATTCTAATTGACTGTCAGTCCGTTCTGATCAATCTGGATGATTGATTGGCTCATTTCTGCTAAAAAGTCAAACCCAAATATCCCTCGATTCCCTGTGAAAGGGAACATTCTCCGGTGCCGAGTCCCGTTATCTGCTGCTGATAGAACCCAATTCCCCCAGCGGGAACCATTGAAGTTCCTTCTTATTTTAATCTGGCGCTGGCTGGGGGGGCTTTATAGCACCGTGAACACTCGTTTCCAATCCAACACCCACTCTCATTTGAGACGTGGCTCCTCCTCCAGCGCCCCATGTGTCTGACCTGCTAATTCAGGTTTCAACGAGTCTCTTCCCAGACCCTGCAACAGGATTAGACGCACTAACACCCTTTGTCCTACACCTTCAGATGGAGTATCTGTGCACACACTGGTAGTGGGTCATTTTGGCACTACACTGTCACCTATCGCAGTGTTTTTCAAAGTGCGGGCCCCAACCCCGCAAGGGGGGGGGGGGGGGGGCGCCAGGGGGGTCACGCAAAGTTTGAGGGAAAGGGGAATTTTTTTTTTTTTAAAGTTACATTTTTTTTTTAGATGTTATTAATAACTGCATATCTATCAATCTATGTTTCCTTTGATGCCAATCTTTTAATATTTTTTATTTATTAATATATATATTTTTTTTTAATCACACGACCGCCCTTCAAGCCAATCAGAATCGAGCTGTCGCTACTGAGTGAAACTGAGTATCTGCTCAGCTTTTGGAGCAAGTGAGAGCTAGTGAATATTTCGCTCTGCAGCCGGATGAGAGCACGGATGCAGCAAATATTGTTGTTTATATATGAATATAAATATGTTTATTGTTGATATTAATGTTGAATATTATATATAATATTATTAAGGCATAAGTAGCTTTCAAAAATGCTAAAAATATGTGTTAATTGTTCATATTACTGTTCAAAATTATATAATATTATAAAGACCGAAATCACTTTAGAAATATGTTTACTGTTCATATTACTGTTTAATATTGTGTTAAGAATGTTTATAACAGAACACACAATGAATGTAATGAATGACAAACAAAAGATAAATACAAACATTTTTTAGAAGAATAACTGATTATTAATTATTAATACAAATATATATTAAGACAATGTATTAAGCTGTGTGATTCATTTGTCATATTTTCCACATAATGTACTCATCATTTAAAAAAGAAAATTGCAACAGGGGGGGGGGTCCCCGCCAGAGGATAATGCTATATGGGGTCCTTGGCATGGCAACGTGTGGGAACCCCTGACCTATAGAGAGGTGCAGGAGGATGTCTTTTTGCAGGCAAACCTGGAAGTGAGAATCAACTAAATGGGTTGTTCAAAATGCTGTGGCAAACACACTTTAGTTATAGTTAGGGATGCACAATAGTTTTTTTGAAACCGATACCGATAACTTCCTGCTTCTCAAGACTGATACCGATAATAATATAATATATATATATTAAATGTACCTGTAGTTTTTGCACACTTGGTGGTAAAAAAAAGACTAGTAGTGAGAAAATGACATGAGCATTACTACTATGAACAAAACAAAGCCAAGAACAGTTTGGACTCTTCAAAGTGACCATATTTATTTTCCCAAATAAACTTCTTGCCTTTTTCAAAAGCCTCGTCGATAGGTAAAAGCCCCGGTGCCTTTGCAGCTGGGTTTGGATTCGCCGCTAGTTTAGCAGCGCAGGCGTCTTCGTACGCTTTTAACACACGATCGTAGCCATGGCGATGTTTCAGGCGACTGATCAGGTTGGAAGTATTATAGCTCGTTGCCTTCTTCCCTCCTCGTGGAACTTCTGCATGTGTTAATACAAATAGCAAGCGAACTATCGAACTCTGAAACTTTGAAATAGTCCCATACTACCGACGACATGTTTGTTTACTGTCCTGGCTTCACGGCCGCACGCCATTTACGTCACAGCCAGGCATGAGTTAGGGAGCGCTGGATTTGTGAAAAACTCCCCTCTTCCTAAATCACTAACACCACAGTGCTGGCAAAACGGGAGGAGCCGAGTGAAAAACAAGCGCCCCTCATCCCAATCCACCCACACCGCAGGATCTTCTTCTTTTTTTTTACCCAAAAAATATATTGTATATTATCGGGGCTATTAATACTGTTATCGGGTTTATCGGGATGACGTCATAATACCTAATATCGGACCGATAATTATCGTGCACCACTAGTTATAGTTATACATATGGTTCAGCAGGATAATCTCCATTTTGAGGAGATAAAGGAAACATCAGTCACTACCGGTAAACTAAAGGCGGTTGATGTTCAGGGGGATGACATTTAGTGTTATTTAGTCACTTACTGGAAACCGCTGACTTTATGACACAAACTGATGTAGTTCATGTTATAGAAGAACATGTTCAGATCTCTTTGGCTTGTGTTAACCACAGGTGTTTCAGGTGTTAACCTATATGACGTCTAACCTATAAGACACTTAGTTACTAGTTGAATAAATAACATGATGTATTTGTATCTACTCAAATTGATGAATTACATCTTCACAAAAAAATGATATGCGATAAAAACTGAATATTATACTATTCTAAAATAATGCAACATCTTTACTTTAACTTAAAGGTCACCTATTATGTAAAATCCACTTCTTGGATGTGTCTCTTCTACATCAACATGTGTCCCCTCTTCTTCATGTCTCTTCTACATCAACATGTGTCCCCTCTTCTCCATGTCTCTTCTACATCAACATGTGTCCCCTCTTCTTCATGTCTCTTCTACATCAACATGTGTCCCCTCTTCTTCATGTCTCTTCTACATCAACATGTGTCCCCTCTTCTTCGTGTCTCTTCTTCATCAACATGTGTCCCCTCTTCTTCATGTCTCTTCTACATCAACATGTGTCCCCTCTTCTCCATGTCTCTTCTACATCAACATGTGTCCCCTCTTCTTCATGTCTCTTCTACATCAACATGTGTCCCCTCTTCTTCATGTCTATTCTACATCAACATGTGTCCCCTCTTCTTCACGTCACTTCTACATCAACATGTGTCCCCTCTTCTTCACGTCTCTTCTACATCAACATGCGTCCCCTCTTCTTCATGTCTCTTCTACATCAACATGCGTCCCCTCTTCTTCATCAACATGTGTCCCCTCTTCTCCATGTCTCTTCTACATCAACATGTGTTCCCTCTTCTCCATGTCTCTTCTACATCAACATGTGTCCCCTCTTCTTCATGTCTCTTCTACATCAACATGTGTCCCCTCTTCTTCATGTCTATTCTACATCAACATGTGTCCCCTCTTCTTCACGTCACTTCTACATCAACATGTGTCCCCTCTTCTTCACGTCTCTTCTACATCAACATGCGTCCCCTCTTCTTCATGTCTCTTCTACATCAACATGCGTCCCCTCTTCTTCATCAACATGTGTCCCCTCTTCTCCATGTCTCTTCTACATCAACACGTGTCCCCTCTTCTTCATGTCTCTTCTACATCAACACGTGTCCCCTCTTCTTCATGTCTCTTCTACATCAACACGTGTCCCCTCTTCTCCATGTCTCTTCTACATCAACATGTGTCCCCTCTTCTTCATGTCTCTTCTACATCAACATGTGTCCCCTCTTCTTCATGTCTCTTCTACATCAACATGTGTCCCCTCTTATCCATGTCTCTTCTACATCAACATGTGTCCCCTCTTCTTCATGTCTCTTCTACATCAACATGTGTCCCCTCTTCTTCATGTCTCTTCTACATCAACACGTGTCCCCTCTTCTTCATCAACATGTGTCCCCTCTTCTCCATGTCTCTTCTACATCAACATGTGTCCCCTCTTCTCCATGTCTCTTCTACATCAACATGTGTCCCCTCTTCTCCATGTCTCTTCTACATCAACATGTGTCCCCTCTTCTCCATGTCTCTTCTACATCAACATGTGTCCCCTCTTCTTCATGTCTCTTCTACATCAACATGTGTCCCCTCTTCTTCATGTCTCTTCTACATCAACATGTGTCCCCTCTTCTTCATGTCTCTTCTACATCAACATGTGTCCCCTCTTCTTCATGTCTCTTCTACATCAACATGTGTCCCCTCTTCTTCATGTCTCTTCTACATCAACATGTGTCCCCTCTTCTCCATGTCTCTTCTACATCAACATGTGTCCCCTCTTCTCCATGTCTCTTCTACATCAACATGTGTCCCCTCTTCTTCATGTCTCTTCTACATCAACATGTGTCCCCTCTGTGGAAAGAGACTCTGAAAGTTTCAGGAACAAATATTTTCTCTCTTTTTGATCCATTTATATAAAAACCTGTCTGAAAATGAGCTGATCAGATTTTGGCCACTTTGTGATGTCATAACGATGTGTTGGCTTGTGTAACCATTAGCCAATCAGCAACCAGTTCAGTTGTTTCTTCAGTACTGCTACCCGTCACATACAACGGATAAGAGCTAAAGTGAGTTGCAATAAAATACGAATGAGTTTTTAATACCCACACGGTGAAAGGCTGCACTCGATTACAACCGCCATTACAAAGAGATCCTCACAAGATCAAGTGGAGGCTGAGCACCGTGACACCTCGATCCACAGGTGGCTGGGTTTTTGATTAACTGAGATATAATGCAGTCTATAGAAAATAGGGGAATAAAAGAAAATGGTCTTTATTAAGCTCCTATAGCCAAGGTCACATCTTAACGTTGCTTGTGTTTTGCAACAGGTAATCCAAACACCTTAAAACTAAATGAGTCTGCCAATATCAGGGTTCATACACTTTTTCACCAATGATTTTCAATGACTTCTCCGTGAGCTTTAACCAAAACAATTACTCTCAGCGGTACCACTGAAAAGGAACAGGAAAGGTCTGAAACATGTTGTGCCTATCTACAGTAAAACAAATCCAATAGTAGGCTTACTAGCTTCTACAGGATAAAGCAACTAAAATCTCCATCCATCCATCCATGTATTATCATTATAGTATTACTATTTCGGCGATTAGATAAAATGTAAATTATATTTGATGCAACTTTAGTTACATTTCCATGACTTTTCCAACACACTTTCCATGACTTGTCCAGGTTTGTAATGGCCGTGAGAACCATGCGATATGCTGCAACTTAGGGCTGTGCGATTATGGCAACAATCATAATCACGATTATTTTGGTCAATAATTGATATCACGATTATTAAATACGATTATTCATTGACTTTGAAAACATCCATTTATTGAACTTTAAAACAAATACAAATAATAATTTGAACAGTATCTTTTTAACTGTTGATCACCCTGAACGTATAATTCAACTGAAAAACCAATACAAAATAAATTATACATTTATATTTACATTTAAATAAATAAAGTCAAAATAATAAATACCAATAAACAAGATCAATATTTTGGAGCGCACTTCAACAAGCTACTAAACATATGTAAATATGATAAATACAAATCAATTAGACTAAAATAAATTAGATCAAATATGCTGTCACAACCAAGCAAAGCAAAATAATCGTTTTTTTCGATTATGTTGTCTTCGTAATTGTGGCAGGCCAAAATCGTAATTGCGATTAAAATACGATTAATTGCACAGCCCTACTGCAACTTACCTAGCCCAAATAGTGAGACAACATTTAGACATGTGTTGGAAGGATTTGAAGACATTGCCTTCAAAATAACAGTTTAGCGATCACAGTATATCGGTGAGTAAGGCGTGCCGTTAATGCGGGGCCCACACCATAAACATTCCCAGTGTGTTCACCGCTCAGGATCTCCACGTGTCGGCTGTAAATGGATTAGCTGCTCAGGACTCTCCTGGCTGACCGCTGGTATTAGGATCTGCTGGCTGAAGCTATTTCAGACACACAGTCTCCGTATGCTAATAGGCTGCGTGTTTAAGGTGCACTGGTTTTCTGGGGCACAAACATCTAGTGTAATCTAGCAGGAAGATCTTAAGTACCAACACCTCCTCTCATCGTGGAGCGTGGAAACAAACGGCACTGATGACATTATTTTGAACAGGAAGGCTGCGTGAGAGCTGTTGATAATCTATTCGCGCCTCAATTCATTCCTATTCTCTGTGTGTCCCTGCTCCACCTCTCCTCTTTGATCTCTCACACACACCCACACACCCACCCACACACCCACACCCACACACACACGTGAGGTTTACTATAGGGATACTAGAAAGACATACAGTTACTCATTCTCAGACAATAACAATGTTAAGATGCTCAATGTCCCCCATGCTATAGATGCAGTCGTTATTTTGTTGTGTATTCCCTTTTGTGCGACAGTAGGGGAACAAAAAATATCTTCAATATAAAATAACTATAAGACCATTATGAGGCCATATCTTAGTCTCCTCTGCACATCTCTGCCTTGTAATCTGCTTTAAACAACCGTAAATATGTTTCTTTTCATTTTATTAATGCTAGTGTTTAAGTGTTTTTGTTTTTTTTACTCGTACATTATGAAAAGCCATGCGTTTGTATTCTGAGCGAAGTACATATGTGGGTAATTAATGAAACAACCTTGATTCAAACATTTTGACACCAGAATAAGAATATTTCTGTTTCAAAGCCTTTTTAGGCAAGGCAAGTTTATTTAGATAGCACTTTTCAACGCAAGGCAATTCAAAGTGCTTTACAAAAAAAATGAAAGACATTAAGCATTAAAAAAGAAAAGCTAATAAAATAAACATTAAGGAAAAATACATGGATAAAAGTTACAGTGCAGTTTAAGATATGAATAGTTCAATTAAAAGCAGCGACAAAAAGAAAAGTCTTCAGCCTGGATTTAAAAGTAGTAAGAGTTGCAGCGGACCTGCAGGTTTCTGGGAATTTGTTCCAGATATTTGGAGCATATTTTAGCCTCAAATACAATGAGAAGAATGTACCGGCTAAAGTATAAAGCCTAGTAAAACAATACTTTAAAACCTACTTACTCAAATAGACGACTATGTTAAGGGCTGAAGAAGCAGAAGGGGAGTATTGGGTTTATTGACGAGTATGAAAATGATGCAATCTATGCAACAGCCTTCACGGCGACGAAGGCTTTAATTCATCAAACCTCTGAAAAATATTCTACGGTAGAGCCACAGAAATGAAACGTAACTGGAGCAGGGCATATATTCGGCGTCTGGTAACAATTGAAAGAGAACAATAATAACTGCAATTTAGTCAAATATAAAATAGTTTCTGTCATATGTGCATTTGGAGATGATGGCTTACAAGGAAACAGCAGCAGGAGAACACTAGGGGAAGACTGTCTTCTTTCTGGATTACACACATTTCTTCAGATCATATATTATTACTTAAGACACGTACAGAGCTGTGTTACAATAAAGAGCATATTTAATTCAAAACAAGCCAGATATGTTCTCAAGTATATGATGAGGAGAAAAAGTGAAGGGTTTTCTCCTTTCATCTTTTGCTTACTTCACTTCCAGCAGTTAATAAATACGGGCTCAGATTTTAATTTAATGAACACCTTGGGGAGGTTTTGGTCTCAAGATTTAGCTTCTCAAAACACCTTTTTTTTTAAAACATGTTGATGCATTGAAAACTTAAATTGCACCTATCATGCTATTTTTAGGCAATAGCATAGGTCTCAGGTCTCACCCATTCTAGCCATGCCTCATATCCCTCTATTTCACTTCCTGTTTCTAAAGGGCTGATTTGGGTAGAAAGCTTTAAAAAAAAAAAATAGATTATAATAAAGGAGGGGGCGGAGCTTATGCGGGACCCGGCAGCTACCGTCTAAACTAAATGCTGCCGTGATGAAACGCCATATCATGGATTATCAAGGATCTGAAACAGTCTGGAGCTCAAAGGCTTTCTCTCTTGCCGGTTATACCACAAGGTGAGTTCCTTTCTACTTCCTGCTTCTTCACACACATGCTCTCCAGCACAGGTTAGCTCTGAGTGTTAGCGATGCTAATGTAAACACTGACCATATTACGTCCAAAACAGTCGGGCATTGTTTCTGATAGCAACGTTTCTGATTGGGCCGTGGGTCCACATTTCAGTTATTACTTCATATCGGACGCCAATCTGGATCAGCTCCGTTGTTCCCCGTTTTTAGAGATTTGGGTACGGAGGAAGAGAGAGGGTTTTGTTTTCTGACACTGCGTGTGTTCCCCGACACACCGGGGACACATAGTTATGTATAAGACATCACAAAGTGCATTTTGCATGATAGGTCCCCTTTAAATAGTAGGGGTTGGGTAAGACTCAATACATGTTGTGAATGCACTAGTGATCCTTATCCAATTTCTCCCCGGTGATGAATAAAATACTGATTTTTAAAAAGGTCCTTAATGGGTAAGAAATGTCTCACAAATCAAATCTTTAAAGGGGTCTTACAGGTGCTCCTTAGGCAGCACAATGAATAGCATTCTCCTAACATTAAGGTAAATGTGCAATAACAATAGTACAATCAGGCCTAACCGATGGCAAACTGACGCTGAGGTTCACAAGTCCACTGTGGCCTCCATTAAATGTCCCCCAAATTATAACCTGGCATTGATTCGGAGTGTGTACTTAACTCTGCTGTTTGTGCACCCACTCACACACACAGTGGGATGATGGCAACTCATTAACTGCTGTGCAAAGATAGAGGGGTTAATGACCCCTGTTTGCTCCAGGGTGCCCTGAGTAACTGAGGGAATGTGTGTAACACAGGGGAGGGGGAAGGTGGGTGTGTGTGTGTGTGTGTGTGTGTGTGTGTGTGTGTGTGTGTGCGTGTGCGTGTGTGTGTGTGTGTGTGTTAGAGACTTCCTCCAGGGGCTGCTGTGGTGAAACCTCCTGTGAGTCCTCTTCTAGTTTGTCTCGGGGGACCCACTTGTGACTAACGCCCTTGTAACAGGTGCATTGTGTGTGAGACAGAGACAGAGGGGGGGGGGGGGGGGGGGGGGGGGGTCAGGGAGACAGAAAGAGGCCAACTAGGTGACAATATGGTTGTTGGGCAGATAAGGACAACACACCCAATGGCATGATGACACACACATGAACACTATGTGCCTGCCAAAAAATAAAAGCACTCAGGTGCGAGTGTGGGGACGTACAGATGCTCCACTTCCTGCCATCTCAACGAGGGAAGATAACACTGAGAGAGAGACTGAGAGAGAAATGGCCGGGGCACGAAAAGGCAGGGAGATTAGGATTGGAAGCAGGACATTCTGCCTACAGTGTGTAAAAATTATTTAAAAAAAGACTTAAAATATCTGATCAGAAAATAAAAATCCAGGTTCATTTCATTCATTTGTTTTAGAGTTGTTTGCCATGTATTGAAAAACACACAGTAGCAGTTGTGAAATTAGGGACTCTTCCGACAACATTTTAGGCATTTGCATCAGCATGTCCCATCATTTTAGAATTGGATATGTATTTTTCAGTTAAAGAAGTTGCATAAATTAAGAAAGATGGGTCTATATGAAGCAGAATGTGAATAAGTCTATGTACTCTGGTCCTTCATGTTTTTGATGTCTCCTCTGTATTTGCGGGTCCCATTGCCATTGTTATTGTTGTTATTAGTGGTGCACGATAATTATCGGTCCGATATTAGGAATTATGACGTCATCCCGATAAACCCGATAACAGTATTAATAGCCCCGATAATATACAATATATTTTTGGGTAAAAAAAAAGAAAGAAATCCTGCGGTGTGTGTGGATTGGGATGAGGGGCGCTTGTTTTTCACTTGGCTCCTCCCGTTTTGCCAGCACTGTGGTGTTAGTGGTTTAGGAAGAGGGGAGTTCTTCACAAATCCAGCGCTCCCTAACTCACGCCTGGCTGTGACGTGAATGGCGTGCGGCCGTGAAGCTAGGACAGTAAACAAACATGTCGTCGGTAGTATGGGACTATTTCAAAGTTTCAGAGTGAGATAGTTCGCTTGATATTTGTATTAACAGATACAATGCAGAAGTTCCACGAGGAGGGAAGAAGGCAACGAGCTATAATACTGCCAACCTGATCAGTCATCTGAAACATCGCCATGGCTACGATTGTGTGTTAAAAGCGTACGAAGACGCCTGCGCTGCTAAACTAGCGGCGAATCCAAAGCCAGCTGCAAAGGCACCGGGGCTTTTACCTATCGACGAGGCTTTTGAAAAAGGCAAGAAGTTTGCCAGAGTGATGCCAGGTAATAGTTGTTTCCATTTCTTAATATGGACCACTCATTGTTCACTGTTCAGGGAAACACATTGACATTGACTGATTGACTCAATTATATTTATTTGGGAAAATAAATATGGTCACTTTGAAAAGTCAAAACTGTTCTTGGCTTTGCTTTGTTCATAGTAGTAATGCTCATGTCATTTGCTCACTACTAGTCTCTTACCACCAGGTGTGCAAAAACTACAGGTACATTTAATATATATATATATTATATTATTATTGGTTATCGGTATCGGTCTTGAGAAGCAGGAAGTTATCGGTATCGGTTTCAAAAAACCAATATCGTGCATCCCCAGTTGTTATTATTATCATCACCTTCTTCTCCAGTAGGACTCGGATGAGGGTGTTCTTTTCCTTCTACATGTGATGTTTTGATGTCGTTTTGTTTCTTTCCGTTAACCGTCAAGTGGGAAATACGTTTTGTTTTTTGTGTTTCTCGTAGTATCCTAAGATACTGTTATGTTTGGCTGTGAAAACAAATGATTATGAAGGGCAGACCATCCGTTTGTATTTATTTAGTTTTGTTTAGAAAGGGGCAGCTCACATAAGATTGTATTCTTCTCCCTGCTCCTTTTCGCTCAATGGTGTTTTGGTAGAGTCATGTTTTGCTGGCAATTATTGTGCATTTGGTTTTGCGTACCACGAGCGGGACAAATACAAATGAAATGTCTTCAACTACAGAATCATGTGTGTTGAAAACTACTGCAATAGTTTTCATCTTACTAAAACTGTGGTGGAATTATGTTTGAGTAATTCAGAAACAGGAAACATGATTAAAAATCTACATCCGCTGATAGAAATCTAACATACTTGCATAAAAGCACATAATGAGCTTCACCAGAAAACAGGCCATTTCATTCACAGAACGTGTGAGTTCCTCCGAATGTGATTAACACGAACAGCTTTTTAGGACGACCTAGAATGCAGCAGGTGCAGGGAAGAGCACATCTTCCAAGCTTTAATAAAATATGAGCAGTTGACTCGCTGCCATTATTACAGTAGTCGGTTTGTGAGAGTAGCAACAACATGTTTTGCAAGTAAAAATGCCGTTTATTATTTCTGATGCGGCGGCTTATGTAATTTTCTTACCTATATACACTTTCATCTTTGCAGAAAGTACAGCTAGGAGTGCATGCACAGTCTAGAGAGTGAAGCAAAACAGCAGCAGGTCATAAGCAGCATTTTCAGAAACAACGAGGCAAAGAGAAAGCAGCGAAGACGCATGCATTTCATTTCACAAAAAGTTCAAATTGATCGAGTTCTGTTGGTTGGTTTTGGATTTCTTCATTCGGCTGCTCCGGGGTTGTTTACCAGGCCTGTCTGTGTTTATGCTATCCTGCATTTAATCTCTCTCTATATGGGGATGTAAGAGACTGTGTACACCTCTGTAACAAATATGACTGCGTCTCTCTCAACCCCATCTCCGAGTCCAGACATTCTCTGCTGCTATTTCACTCCAGCAGACACACACACACAGATATACACACATAGCCTCCTTTGGGGAAGAAATAACATTAAACATTCACTTTGATCAACTCGGCAAAAACATGCTTTAAAAATAAGGCTGCTTGCCTCATGCAAACTCCAGATACCATGAAGTCTATGTTTTTCGGGGAAATAGAAGGGAAACTGGAGATCTTAAAAAGGCAGACAGACATGGAGGATGCAAGGTCTGAAACATCAGACGTCATGAAATAGACATTTTGAAATATGTCAGACCCTGTGGATGCATCTTGATCAGTGTTTCTCAAACTTTTCCATACCAAGGACCACTTAACCAATAAAAACACACTCGCGGACCACCTAACTCCACAAATATCCAAAATCACAGTTTTTCTAGAACAGATTACAAATCGCCTGAAAATGGTACAAACAAGTGGCAACATGTGTGACGGAGGTGTTGTGCTGGTCCATATCATGACATCAAAAGCGAAACTTTAGCTCGCTCCATTGCGGAGATATTCCCGCGAGAGTGCGGAAAACTTAAATGTATTTATTTATTTCAAATGTGAAATGTTACCAATATACTCGCGGACCACTAGGGGGCGCTCACGGACCACCAGTGGTCCGCGGACCACACTTTGAGAAGCACTGATCTATATGAATAACGGGGAACATGTTGTGAATGAACCGCTTTGCTACACTGCACAATTTATCCAAATGTGATCATATAGCAATATGGACTAGTTCAATATTCATATCACAGGAGGCACACTATTTGTCACAGGCAAAGTTTTTTGGTTAATGTAAGTTATGTTTTTGGCTTGTAATGTTTCTGTATAATACATGGACCTTCTCCAATTCTAGATTGTTGATAAAAAAATACTTCATGTTTAATGTCTTGGCCCTTATTTTAAAGCTTTGTGAATCTTATTGGGGTGTTGTTATATTTAAAAATCTGAATTAAAAATGTTTTGATGATGATTCTCTCTACTATCATATTGAAATTGATATATCAGTTGAAATAATAGTAATTCGTTTTTTTCTAGATCGTGGGGTCCTACTCTATCGACCAGTTATCTGACGATTAAACAGCTGAAAGGCTTGGAAACAGTGTGGTAAAACATATGGAAAAGGGAAGTGCTAATAAAACTTCACAAGGCAAGTTGTAGTGGAAGATGCAGTGTAGGAGAGGGCTATGATTATAATACCCTTGCGCTCAAATGCATCTAACTTCAAGACAAATGGCAGACTAACACTTTTCCAATACATCTATCCGACAACAGACATGTGGGGCACAAAAAGTCAACAATAATGAAGGCTCTGTCCAATTAGATGCCAGCATTCACAAATACCGGGCACAACCTAATGGGATGCAGCCTTTAGCAGTGCTATGTCTTGCACCTGCGTTTGGACAGTCATTCCCAGGAACAGCACAAGAGCAGAGCCACATTTTTGTTCCACCTGTGTGTGTAGTATTAACTGAAGTGTGGCATGCAAATGACTGCAGGTATAAATAATTTGAATTACAAATGATGTGCGAGGATAATGGGCAGTAACCCAGGTGCAGCCATTTCCTCAGTGGCCTGCGGTTTAATGACGGGGAAATGAAGGGGCAACTTTCTCTCCGGTGTCGGAAAGCAACTGAAACAGGATTTTGCAGAAGTGAAAAAGCATGATTGGACGAGGCGACTAAAGGCTGAACACAAATAAAAGCTGTATAAAAGATAGGGAAGTAAAATGTGAGAAATCACTATGCACAAAGTAGTACATGTGTTCCTTAAAGGTGGGGTATGTAATTTATTTCAGAAACACTTATATTCCATGGAATGCTCTTAACATCCGGATAGCAATGAATACATTAAATGCTTTGACAAAAAATACATAAAACATTTTCATCTGTGGAAGCCGTGGCGCTGTAAAAAGCACGACCAATCATCTGAGCCGGCCCGGCTAAAGTAACTGGATGGCCTACCTGCCTGTCAGCCTTCCATCGGGGCACAAACGTATCTCGTGCCCTCATTGGTCATGTGCGCGTTCGTGTGTGTTGGAGGAGGGGCTCTGTGAGGAAGTGGCAGATTTGTTCCGGCTGCGTACTTTCAAATTCTAGCGCACTCGAGCTGCTTTCTCCATTCTTACCTACCCTACCTTTAAGTGGTGAAAGATCATCTGTATTGTTGTTTCACTATACATCATATATACTTTATACGACTGATAATCATTTCTCAAACAGAACTGCAATGTTCAATAATTATGTTCTGTCCTTTTTCATTTGTTTGCCTCGTAGGCAGCCATTTGTTTCCCATTTGGTATAAAAATCAATTTGCAGGAAGTTGCTTGAGTGATGTAATTCATCACAGTGAACATGATACTTGTGTTTGTTATTGTCCTCCAAGTAACACGATCCAAGTCTTTGTATTTGCTTGAAAATACAGACATTATTCAAACAGTGGATGGGCTATAAGTGGGAGGTAGAAATTACAATGTCAATACTGTATATGCTTTACTACACTTTATACATCCACTGAATCAAAACTACTATTCTAAAATATGTAATATTATTCACCACAAACTTTGAAATTATCTGTGTTTCAAAACCTTCATCAAAAAGACATTCACCCACAGAGAGAAGCCGTGTGGGGGGGGGGAATTGAACCCGAGATATTAAAGCCAAAATCCACAGTGGGAGCGCACAAACCTCCATCAGCAAAATGATGGCCGATATTGCTTGATTTAAATCTCAGTTTCTCGGTCATGGATTAAGAATTTTTATTAACATTTCAGGTTTGGCTATCCGTGGGGATAAGACTATCGAAACAGTATAAAGAACTCAACCATGAATTGAACTCAATCCATGTTTTATACTGCAAATACAAAACAGTTTAACCGATTTACATATTTCTCTTTTGTTGAATAGAAATTGAAGCAACTATTTTGGATTAGTTAGTGTTGTTATGTTATTATATCACTTTGGATTAGAGATGTCCCGATCCGATCACGATCGTGATTTTCAAAAGATTGGAATCGGGAGAAAAAAACCGGGTATCGGGAATTTTTTTTTAGAAAATATTTGTATTATTTTATTTAATGTTACAAAACAAAAAGGACCATGTTCACGTCTTAAAGTCATCCTGAGGACTTAGTTTTGGTTTAAAATTACACAACATCATGTATGTGTTGCTTTCTTTGGGCTTGTTTTCATAGACCTGGTTGCTTATTTCTCTCAAATCTGGCAACAGAGTGGGCGCAGTGTCTAATAGTAGCAGCAAGCTAACGAGAGGCTACATTCAGCTGGTGACTCGGGAGTCGGGACAGAGAAAATGTCAGGAGTTTGGAAGTATTATAAAATTGAAAGCGAAGGCAGTGTAACAGCCAGATGCAATGTTTGCAAGGCGGAGGTTCCGCGTGGTGGAAAGAACAGAGCTACGTTCAACACGACCAATCTAATACGCCGCCTGAGAAACAAACACCAACAACAACACGACGAGTACACAGCGGCCACTCAGGTAACGGCACTGAAACAACCGACACTTTCAGAGACTTTTAAAAAGGAAAGAGAAACTGCCCCAGAACAGTGAAAAGGCCAAACAATAACAGCCAAGATAGCTGAATTCATCGCGTTGGATGACCAGCCGTTATCTGTTACCTTTTTTTTCTCTTAATGCATTGCATAAAGATCGGATCGGGAAAAATCGGTATCGGCAGATTGTCAAAATCAAATGATCGGAATCGGATCGGGAGCAAAAAAAGGTGATCGGGACATCCCTACTTTGGATGATAAAAATCCACTTAAAAAAACAAGGGGCTTTTTCCTTGGCTCTTGCTTCACCCTTTAAGTTTACTGAAAAGTGATCCACTGTTCTTTCCGATATATCGCTGGAAAACAGACAGATAAACAAACAGACACACAACCAGACCAACAGAAGTGAAACACATATTCTCCTTGGCTGACCTTCTTATTCCCATCCCAATTCCTGTGTACAATTTTTTGTTGCCAGAGTGATTCTAAATAAATCTTTAAAAGATAGAGCCCACAGCGGCCCTACTCTTTGACTCATGCCGTCTGGAATAAAACTCACAGCTAACAGTTTTCCACCTCGTCTCCTCAAATGTTCTCACAGCTCAGAGAAAGAGGACAATATCCATCTCTCCGCCTAGGGACCAGTTCTTCAGGGATCAGCGAGGGATTTCAGAGGTTTAGTATTTCAGCACAGCAGCCATATATGGGTCAGAATTGCTGGAAAAAGATGCTGCCTCCCTACAGCCTGTGTTGACAGTAAAGTGGGTTTCATATTTTGTTTACATGATGGTCAGCTGCAGCTGCTGTATTGCTACCAGCGAAAACTTGAAGCAGCTGTCCATGAAACTATCAAAAAAAATCAAGATCGACCACAACACACGGAGTGAGAAACTTCCAACAACTACAATTTGCGGAAAACAAGTTATATTTCATGTTCATGTTTTTGTAAGACAAATAAGTTCAATAATGAATGACAGTCAGTTTTACAAAGCAAACAGGATATTAGGGCTGTACCCGAATATTCGAATATCTGAATATTCGTTCGTTGGAGTACTATTCGGGTTTCAATTTCGTTATTCGGATATTCGTTTAGTTGTTTTTCCCCCGTTTTTTTTTCAAATTGAATTTATTGAAATCCAATATCAACGTAAGAGCTTGTTCGGGGGGTGCCAACACTTAACCATAAACATTATCGTTTACTTTCTCCGTCTTTATATGTAGATATTACTTTTCTCCGTTAATCTCCGTTTCCAAAGCAACAACAACTTCCTGTCAACAGCGCTACCTCTCCTTCAAAATAAAAGCATGTTCATAAATAGGAAGCCAAGCCAAATTACACTTAAGACATATACAACTGCAACGAAAGTAACAAACACAATGCGATATCCTTTTCAATTTCAAAGAACACAAATCTATTAATATCTATGAAACAAAAATACTGTAGAATAACAAAATGAATGCCGTGAATACACCAAAATACACGTGTTGAAGCGGTTCGCTGCTGATTACTACGCCGAATATTTGCTGTTGATTACTACCGAATATCCGGAGCCCGAAAAATGGTATTCGGGACAGCCCTACAGGATATCATAGTACCTAGTACTTTCTGCTATGGGAATAGGGTTCAGATGTTTTCTCTATAGTTTGAAGACGCAGTCCACCAGTAAAGAAACAAATGATCTTGCTTTTGTTCCCCTTGTTGAATAAAAACAAGCGTATCTCCAGTCCAGACCTGGCCAAACACTTCAAAACATAATATCGTATACCCATTTTGAGTAAAGGTTTAAGGGGGAAGTTGTATATTTAAGAGAAATAGGAAATGGCACAGTGAGCAACAACGATAGAGGCATTTATTGAACTGAACTGATTTGGCATTAGGTTTCACATCTTTGTAACAAGCCCCAAGCGACCCCCGAAAACATTCCCTCTGAAATGTCAGGCTCCACATGTTAGCAATGAAACAAGAACCCAGGCTGTTCGAGGCTTTTCAGCAGAATGAAATAAAAGAAAGTGCACCAGCATACTAACGCTGAGGATTCAATTCACAGCGGCATGCAGTTCGGGATCATTATCTCCAAAAGCAATAATTGATTTTCCCTCAAGAACAGACCAACAATGCAATGGTTTGTAGCCCAGACAGTGAAGGCTGGAGTGTGTATAAGTGAACTGATTCGAAGACAATATTGAGTTTTCACATCCAACATCAGTTTAAAGAAAATCTGGCTCATTTGGTTTGTTTAGTCGGGTGTGAAAGCTGTCTATTGAACTATGGTGCACTCAAACAGGCAGAACAAGGGTGCCGACACTTTTTCAAATTGGGAGCTACTTTTAAAATGACCAAGCCCGAATGATCTACCCTGCCCAATCTGTGTTGCGAGCCGGGGGGGGGGGGGGGGCCGCATTTGCACTTCAGATGAGGAGGTGAGGCCCCCTCATAACGGCATGAACCCGTATGGCACAATACAACTCAGACTGGCTTACCTGTACGTCAAAAGGATGGATGATAAGCTAACTTTAACTTTCTTCTTCTTCTTTTTTTTTCAATGCCATGCGATCTACCCACACTACCTTTGCGATCGACGTATTGGGCACCCCCGGTCTAGGTCCACTTCCATTTCAACTCGATGCGTTTCTTTGCGGTATGGAAGCAAAGCAGACCAGCAACAGGTTTTGAGAAGGGTGATACTAGCATAATACAAATGGTTAATTCATGATAAAGGCATCCATTTACAGGTATTGCTTGTGTCCTGCTCTGTGTATTCTGGCAAAGATGGTGCCTGTGGATTTCCATCAGCAGGTAGAGCAGAGGCCACACTGTAGCCATTTAGTATGATTCCCAAGCGATAATATGAAAAGGTTGAATTGCTATCATCAGTCAAACAGAGATATACAGACAGCATCTAGAGCACTTCAAATCAATAAAGAATTCAAAAATGTTTATCATAAAATCCGGGGGAAATATGGCTCTCCTCTTCATAACCTGTTTATCAATGTAAACGTAGAGCTTTACTTCAAATCAAGTTTTATTTATATAGCACATTTATAAACGATTTTTGGTGGAGCCAAAGTGCTGTACATATAATAAAAATAGCCTACAGTAGAGATACTTTACAGCAAATACAACGGCACAGATTGTTCAGAATATCAGTATGAGGAAAAACGACACCCTCTATCCATAGACTTCACTGTCCACCATTGACTTATCTATGATCATTCATTGAGTAAAATCCACGTCGATACATTCAGGCCCTAAAAAAAGAAATTCCCCATCAGACCTGGTGTTGATTTCATAGATCTTCTCACTCCTAACACACCGAGACTCACTGACCTGATCGGGGTCATAAAACGCATTGTTCCCAATAGCCTGATTGGTGTTGAACAGTGCTCAGTGCAGATAACACGTTCAACAGAGCAAGCCAACCTGATAAGCAACATTACACACTAATCAATATTAGCCGACGGCTGCCTGGGGAGGAGAGGAGAGATGAAATCTATATGTGCGACTGATTGTTTGGTTAAAAACACAGTTCTGGCAGTAAAACAGCACTCTGTAGAGAGCAACAGTTATCGACAACAGAGGCGTTAAAATGAAACACGAACACTGAAGTCTTGGTGATACGATTACTTTCATTATCCGCTCAGAAATGGAGCAATAAAAGCTAAAAAGCAAGTGTTAAGGAACAATGGCTATTTCAAATGTTGTTATATCTAATCAAGGGGGGGATTGAAGAAGCGTGGCTCAAAAACCATAATAGCTATATGTATAACTTTGAGGTGAAATGCCAATTCAAATGAAAGCTTCATTTCCAGTTTGACAACGTTTGAAAATAAGCAACCCTAACCCTAGCTTATCTAACAAGGTGTACACAAGGTTTACTTTCCCAATTTCACCATCCGCCATGCATGTGTAGAGTACTAAACACTCCCTCTCTAACCACACAGGGATAAGTTAGCACAACTGCATCGTTCAGACCACACACACACACATTTATTGACTTGACCTTTCCCTTTAGGAAGCAGCCCAATTGGGTTTGACCCAGGCGCTTGACAAAAGGCAAACTAATAAAGACTTAGTGAAAGACAGATTGATTTTCCTCTCCCTCCCCGCCTCTTCACAGCAGGCTGGAGAGCAGGCAGGCAGAACTTGAGCTCATCAGTCACCTGTTTAACATGTTGGCAGAGATGAGGACGTAACAGGAGAGAATGCCAGAAAATGCTCCATTTAAATGACTGGTGGTGAAGGAACGGAGAATAACTACAGAATATGAATTGAGGGGGAACATTTGGAAACTGTTCATTCCGGCTATTTAACAGAAACAAATTAAAACGACTTTTTGTCTCCTTGTCCATTAGGGCTGTCCCGAATACTATTTGAACATTTGTGGGGGGGGGGGGGGGGGGGTGCATAGTAATCAGCAGTGAACCGCTTCAACACGTATATTTTGGTTTATTCACGGCATTCATTTTGTTATTCTACAGTATTGTTGTTTTATAGTTATTTGTTAATGTATACAACCCAATTTGTGTTCTTTGAAATTGAAAAGGATATTGCATTGTGTTTGTTACTTTCGTTGCAGTCGTGTCTTAAGTGTAATTTGGCTTGGCTTCCTATTTTGTATGGTCATGATTTTATTTTGAAGGAGAGTTGGCGCTGTTGACAGGAAGCTGTTGTTGCTATGGAAACAACGTGACGGAGATTAACGGAGAAAAAGTAATATCTACATATAAAGACGGAGAAAGTAAAGGATAACTTTTTTGGTTAAGTGTTAGCACAAGCTCTTACGTTGATATTGGAGTTTTCAATAAAAAAAAAATAAAAAACGAATATCCGAATAACGAAATTGAATTGAATTTTTTTTTTCGTACAGCCCTATTGTCCATATTATTAGAGCTTTAACCTCGTCACTAAAAGGCACTTTCAAACAATACTGTGACAAGGAAACTGGCCCTCACCAACAACAAATTATTGTTTTCATTACAGGTGAATATTCTAGTTATTTTCTCCAAGTAGAATAGTTTAGTCTAAAGTAACATTTTTCACAGTTTCCCACAGTCCAAGGTGACATAAAATGTCTTGTTAAGATCAACAAAGAGGACCAGTTCCAAACTAAGCCTTCTATTATGAGAGAATGCAAAGAAAAACGGCACATATTTACATGTAAGAGGCTTGAAGAAGTGCTTTATATATAAAATCAACCAATGAAATGGTGGTCGATACGTTTTCTGTGTTTACTTGCAGTTGCTATCCCAGGTTTGTTAGGTGTTGCATCGCCATGGCCAATAATCAGTCTGAAAAAATCCCTGTCTGCTTATCCTATTACTTCTACAATCACAATAAATGGAGCCTATAAGCAATCAGATTTACACTGCACCCACCCAACCAGCACACTGTGGGTTGATCCACGATTCAAAAGCCACTCAAACATAAAACGAAAAGTGCTGGGATTGTTCCGTTTCCTCCATCTATTTTATTTCTTTTTGCCATAATGACAAGCGTCTAATATTTTCTTGGTAATGACATCTAATGTAATAATTACCCAACGTCTCCACTACAAAGCGGGCCAAATTAGATTCGCTCCACTCCAGACTGATTAAGCCACATATTAAAAAAGGCATAATAACGTTTCCATGGCATTTTCTAATCTTTTACACAAATGTATTACCTGGAGATACCTATATAGGCGTAATTACAACACAATTTGCATTATAGTTTAAACTGATATCATAGAAGACCACCTACTCAATTAAAAATATCTTTAAACAAAATGTTATTTACTCAACCCTTAGTTGTTAAACCGCATAAGTACATGCAGTGCATTGTGAATTGAATTGAGTGCATTAAGTGCACCTGATAAATTGAATGTACAATGTTAAGAAGGACCCTCATTAAATTAAACAAATAGCATCCATTTGCTCACTGCAAATCATTTAACAAGCTTAAGGTGCTGATAAAATCACCTTTTATCGTCAAAATGATGTGCGCGTGCCAAGTCAGTTCGGTTGTAGTCCATTTATTCTTACAAAAACAGGGGTTTTATCTGCAGTTACATTTTCATACAAGTCATTAAGATGCTGTAAGAGATATTGCTCTGTGAATTCTCATCTGGAAACCTTCGTGCCCTCTTCTGTACCAGGAAGTTAAGAAATGAGTCTTCTTCAGCCAGCTAAAACCCTTTAAGAGTCTTCCATTTTAGTGCAGTGGTGGGAGAAGCCCCAAATCCTTTCTTCCTTTTTTTGAGCAACAGATCAATTCAATCCTTATCTTTACTTTTCAGACGTGGATTTGTGAGGCAGCTTTAAAAAGAAAACCGGCAGCTTCTAGGGTGGATTTCAACTATAGTGAGCTTAAGAATTTGATGTGAGGGTAGGTTTTATTGGATCGTCTATCAAATTCAATCCTGTTTACGGGTTGTAATGGATGTCTAGCCGTCTCATGAAAGACAAATTACCTAATGAACTATGTCCTCCGCCAAGACAGTCCAAAGAGGCAGTTTCTTGAACGATGCATAATCTCCTTCCCTGTGTTTGGAAGCCCTCTGCAGTAGGGTTGCCAGAAACTGACCATGATCAAAATCGATTATTCGGCAGCCCTGGCGAATAATAATCGATTATTCGACCGACCCGACCCCCCCCCCCCGGGAGAGAAAGAAAAAAAACTCAGACAAAAGGAATTCCGTTGTTTTCTTTACTGGAACATGTTTAACAGTACAAACAAAATAAACGGCAAATAAACCAACATCAACATGATGTTGGTTTATTTTTTGTTATTTTCTAAAGTGCCTGCCATTGCCTTTATTTGGAGATGCGCTATGCACGCACAATGTATTTATTGCAATGCTGCCATTATTAAATACAGCCTACAGCTTGTATTAATAATAGACTATCTGGATTTAGTTATTGCGTAATAATTATTGTGTTCCCACGAATTACTAATGCGTGGGAACATAATAACTAACTCGTGGCCAGGCATTATTAATACATGGCCACGTATTAATATTTCTCTCACCAATGTCACCAGGGGGGCTCCGTATTTTCCCCCCAAAATGTCACTTTTTTTCCCTCTAGAATTTGGCTTTTCTTTTTAAATCATTTTTGTGACATTCTCACTGAAGAGACTTTTCTGAAATTTAACTTTTTTTTCTTCAAAATATGATAATTTCTTAGAATTTGCCTTTTTCTCAGAATTTAACTTCTTTTTTTTCCATTTTTACTTTTTCTCCAGAATGTGGCTTTTCTTTTTAAATCATTTTGTGACATTCTCACAGACTTCTGCTCTCAGACGTAGTTAATGATGAAGTTATTACCCTATCCGATAATAATCCAATGCAGAGGCAATCATGTCATATAATACATTATTGTATATGTATTAAATATCTATATATGTGTTTTTATATAGTCTTAAAGTTACAACCGGCCCTTTGAGTGGAACCATAATGCTGATGTGGCCCGCAATGAAATTGAGTTTGACACCCCTGCTCTAGACTGATTGTAAGTGTCTTTAGACTGTAGCAACATTGATGTGATAGTTTGTTGATCATTATTTTATTTGTAATCAGATATGGCCCAGTCAGTGATTCCCCTGTGATATGATTATGCATGGCCGATTTAACGCTACAATAGCAACACCATGGGTCTGAATTGAATGTATTAAAACATTAGGATGAGAATATTTTTAATTAATATAATTACCATGCCAACAGTAAAATAAAGGTGCCCCGTCGTGCTCTCAAATTTGTTTCAAAGGCTTTTTGAACTGAAACGACGCTTTGAGGGGCATGAAATTGGACAAAATTAAATGAAAAATTAACAACTACAATAAGCTTTAATGAACAAATAAAACGGAGGTTCAATAGCCTGTGAGCTAATAAAGACCTTCATGTCTCACCGTGTCCTTTTGTTCCTCTTCATGTCTTTACTGTTGACCTTTTCATTCATCAAATTAATGACTGCATGTCTGAAACAATATTTCCAATTATGTTCTCGAAATGCACACTTTTACACCCCCTCCATATCAAGTCCATTCAAATGAATGATTAGTAAAAATGTGCAGTATACAGCTGTGCATAATGACCAGTATCTATTATAACACACCCTCCTCCTCTTCCCCCCTTAGCGCTGCTGCAGGACGCGAGCTGAATTATTTAGCTTGTGGACTTGGCTTGCCTGTCTCCTGGTAAATTGAACTGGGCACACAGCAGCACACTGCCAACGGAAAGAGGAAAACAAACTGCTTCACAGCTGGAATGCAAACCACTGAGAGGGGGGGGGGGGGGGGGGGGGGGGGGGGGAGAGAGGAGGTGCCGTACTAGACTCACCTCTCAACCTTTATTTTTTCAGTTTCATCTGAGAGGTCACTTGTGTTTTAAAAGTTAAGTGCACCTTTGTTCATAGAGTGAGGCAGGATGATATATCATCATTAGGGTTGGGAGGTGAAACTCCAAATAAGAACCACATCTAAAAACACTCAATACTGGGCACACAAGAATTTAGGTTCCTTTCAATATTGACTTGTAAACAGGAATGGGAAATTGAATGTATTTAAATAGCGCTTTATCTAGTCTTTACGACCCCTCAAATCGCTTTACATCCCACAAGTAATCATCACACTCTTTCATTATCAGCAATGGGCCACTTTTGCTCAAGGAATATTTCATTAAAAACACACATTCATACAGCGTTGGCCTTGCCATCGGGAGCCACTTGGGGCCCAAGGAAACATCGACTGGACTGCGAGGTTTGGGATCGAATCAATCCCACAACCTTCTGATTGAAAGTCGACTGCACTCCCTCTCAGCCACAGTCGCCAACTGATTCGTTAAAGTGGACCTATCATGCTATATTTGAATAATATATTGTAGGGCCATACCTACATAAAACATGTCTGTGAAGTTTCTTTTTCAAAATACCAAACAGATCATGCATTTTAGCCATGCCTCATTTCGCCCTATTTGCTCTATTCCAGCCCTGTTTTCACAAGGGCTGATTCGGTGGCAAATGAGCTGCAGCTGACCACGCCCCCCTGCAAAGGAGGGGGGCGAGGCACGAGCGTCATGTTACCATGCTGTTACCATGCCACGCAACCTCTCATTCCCCTGATAGGTGGAGAGTTGGCCATATAGGCAGAGCACCCCGTTTCTGACGTCAGAACAATTTTAAATCTGGATCAGTCTGTATCAGATCCGCTGCAGCCCCGTTTTTAGAGATTTGGGTATGGAGGAAAAGAGAGAGGGTTGTGTTTTCTGACACTTAGTGAGTTCCCTGACACACCGGGGACACATGTTCATGTATAAAAGACGTACACAAGTGCATTTTGCATGATAGGTCCCCTTTAAGTAGAACTGGAATTGTCAAAATCCAAAACGTACCCAACCCTAACGATCATGGAGGTCAAGTAAAAATCTGTAGCTTATTTCATACAGTTTACACAAAATTGTAAAGTTGTTTTGAATGGAAGTTCCCAGGTAACTTAAAAGCAGTAACAATAGAGTATGGACAAGGCAAAAGTGTTTAAGAAAGAGAAAAACAGCAGTAACAGCAAGTATTTTTATAAAGCCAAAACAAAGAGCCAACAGGGAGTTATGGCTGTGTGGTCGTTAACATTGGCATTCGCTGAGATGCTAATGCACTCTGGCACTATTCTGCAAGACATTTATATGGAGGTGGGATGGATCTTTATAAGCAATCTGTTTTTGTCTTTTCTCAGCTGAATTGTGTCCTTGGTAAAAAGTATTGGAATACCATTGCTTCATTAAAATATATTTCTTTCTCAGCATCAATGCACTTATGAACTTGCTGATCTCACACAAATTCCTCCACGGCCAAACAGCAACTTTCGTCTCTGTCACTTGCAGAGCGCGACCAGAGGGCAGTCCCATTTGCTGATTGTGTAATTACCTCAAACATTAGTAAATCAGACTCTAATTACGGAAAAACTGCAAACGCAACTGAGGGAAATGACTTCCAAAAACCTGCCTCAAGGTTACGCTGTCTTGTAGCTCGAATTGGCTGGTGATTTGGAGATGGATAAAGACCTTACTTAACGCATTACGATAAGAGTCCTTGGACAGGAAGTAAACATAAGAGACCAAATTGTCTTGCAAAAAAATCACTTTGCCGACTTTTATTTTCCAATTTCTATCTGGAGAATAAGAAATGAGATGCCAGGATGATTAATCTATCAACATCAGTGTTTCTGCCAGACCAGGGCTGAGAGGGCTTCCACCCCGAGAGCGGGGGGGTGCTTGAATGTTGCCGTCCCTTAGCTACCATCTCTTTACATTAGTGAGCCGGATCATTTGGCTCGGCTCTCTAAGAAGCGCCGGCTGTTTCGCCTCCCAAACGGCTCTTCATGTTACCACAGTTTACCACGGAGCCTCAGTTTTGCCGGAGGCTCCGGCGCTCGCAGTTCACGCACGTGCTCCCCCCGCTCATCGCGTCCAGATCGTGCATGTTCCGTGTTGTCCTGTGCCAGACACCGCCGATGTCGGGGGAAACGATCTTCAATACACCGAAAATAATCCCACCAGACTCCTTTGCCCCTCCAACAGAGGGATGTCCTTGGCCTTTTCGTTATTTCAAGCGATAAAAACTTGATGTTCTCTCTAATTATTAATATTTTTGGATGCCCTCGGCTCGAGTTCAGGGCGTTCCGAGCTGAATAAGGGTGTAAAATGACGGCAAGACGCCCCCCTGGCGAAAACGTTGATCAACGTCGATCAACAGTGAGAACATTATAGTCATTAAAAAACTCAAAACCTATCGAGAGATTATCGAGTCCTCAGCTGATACAATATGCGGGACGGTAGAGCTCGCAGGATTGAAATTCTAGCCCTCACATTGAAACAGAAGATGAGGGAGGATATGGAGATTGAAAACTAAATGGAGTATGTGTGATTGACAGTTTATAATTCGGGGTATTCGGCCGAATTGGATTAAGGAGAGCGAATCCGCCGGCCTTGACCCCTGGAGCGCTCGAGACACGTTAATATTGAATAACCAAGAGCATTTTCCTCCATCTCCATCCCTGGGCTACAAGGCTTCGTCAAAAAAAATGTCATCCACCCCGGAGGCTCGCAGCCTAAATTCAGTTTCCAAATTCAAACGGGCTAAAGCATGAGAAAACTGCCAGCCTGTTGTTTGTGCCAAAACGTAGGAGCTTTTATTTGCCAAGAATACATTATCAACGTGTTGGCAGAATGTGAAATGGCAAATTTCTGCTGTTGGCCTTCACACAGGCTGTTTTATATTTCTGAACATCTGAGACGTGCCTTTGCAAACAGGTGGGTCAGTCCACTCCAAAACAAACGAGTGAATGAACAGGAACATGAAGAGTATGCAGTAACATAACCCTGAATAGGGAAATACGATATGCAGAACATACACACTGTGCTCATCTCAAACAACATATGTGTGTATAATGGTTTGAGTTTTGGCCGGTTTCCCAGGTAAAGAATGTATTTCTTCCAGGTATGCCTGAGAAGGCAGATATGCTTGTTTTTCTCGTTTTTAAATGGGGGGAGGGGGGGGGGGGGTCCTTTAAAAGTTGGACTGTTGCACTGCTGTAGCTTCAGTGGTTCTCAGGTTACAGTTACATAGCAGTGAATATAAACAGACTGATTAATGTGAATATTACTGTAAACTAACCTGTGTAAAAGTTTCTCGAATAAATGTAATTTTTTTGGTGGAAGAAGCATGCATCATTTTTTTACCCTGCCCCTCAAAGAATCGGAATTGAGAACCGTTAAGACCCAGAATCGAAAAGTAGAATCGGAATCGTGGAAATTCAAACGATACCCAACCCTACTGATAAGTCTTTTTAAGTTAATACATTTGCCGTAAAACTGTTCCTTTTCCCTTTATGTCAATGGATGAACCATTGGCTGTCAAATGGGTGATTACACACACATTTTCCCATTGGTCTGTTTGCAGCTAATCCAATCGCTTTCAAATGCAGTTTAAGAATTTGAAGAATTCTATAAACCCATGGCGGCAAGTAACCCTTTATCAGAGAGAAATGGTGTTCATTGAACACTGATTAGGCTCCAACAAAAGCATTGTTCTCTATTCCTGTCATCATTGCTATTCAGCCTTTTACACACGATACGCTCCTCTAGTATGACTAAAGCAGATATATCAAGAAAAGGTCAATAGACTAAAGAAGAAGTATTGACTTACCTTTAAACAATCTACTTAATGAAATGTAACGCCTATTTACCCTTAACCAAAGCTCAGAAATATTAACACGACTCCAAAACATCTCTAAAACGAAACGATAATTTATCCCCTTTTCATCTTATATTATGCCATTTGTGATCACTCTCCTATATTACACAACACAGAGGTGATTGTAAATGCAATTAATCACCTTTTCCATGCTAATGAGCTAGCCGTGTGTTAGCTCTGAGCAAGGCAAGACAAATTGCACCTTTCAGCCTCACTAATCAAAACGATACGATGCACAAAGCATGGTCATTACTGGCAACGCCGGCCCATAGATTTAACATGCGCGTTCACCCAGTCCCATGAGGCGGCTCTGCCAAGGAGCATACATCAATGTCTTTAACAAAAGGCATGCTAATATTCCTGCAATCCTAGTGTAGACTGCTAATGATCCAAAAAGCTTCACCAGGGTATATGCAGGAATCCTGAAGTCAAATTTAATACCTTTGAAGACCTTTTTTAAGACCCTTTCCATACATTTTAAGACCTCATCGCAACTTCGAGTTCTAACCGGTTACATTGGCGACACACTTTACCTCACATTTACTATATTGATTGTAAGATAGCACAACTAAACGGAGTGCAGACAGACTCCTGAAGCCTCCTCTCCACATGAACTTCAACCTCTCTGAAGGTCAGGTTTAATGCAGTATGCTGCTTTGTTGCTTCTGTACTCTGTGCTCTTTCATTCCAGTAAAGCTCCTCAGAAACCAGTATTTGACCAATAATCAAAACAATTGACAAAACTTTGAACTATGAAATATATTAAACTTCATGAGCTTCAGCGGGGTAATGCCATACAGGAGCTCCCTCACAAATACCCAGGGGTTAAATTGGGCTGGGGCTGTCCGGGGCCAAGCCCGGCACATAGGACGATGCTCTGACGTCATCACCCTCACACATTTGTCGTATGTTTACAAAAAACGATATATATGTTAAGACTTTTCTCGTTCTTAATATAGTCTATATTTAGGGTCGATATGTGTTGACCTTACTTTAAAATAGCAGATCTCTGTGACCGGATATAGTTTGGCTTAGACCCCGGCCCCACGAGGACGCATACAGTAAAACGCAAACGCAAAAAAGTATTCCGCTCACTCGCATTCGATTCATTAACGTGTCCGTTCACACTAGACCGCTGGAAACGCTGTAGTACATATGCCAGGCCTGTAAGTGGCGCTGCTGCCACCACAACATACACCAAAAGCAGCGAAGAAGACCCCGGAGCATGGTTGTCATGGTTGCCCTTCTGTTTATTCTCCGCGATGCACGGCGTGTTCTCCTGCTGTAGATCTCTCAGGTAGTCCCCCCCGTCCCCACAGAGCGGAGCAAGGCAACGAAACTTAAAATAAGAAGCAGCATTTTATGGCACGCTATGCATGGGGCCACCTTGAGGGGGTTTCCCCGACATGTTGTTTCAGTAAATTAAAGGGTGTTTCATGTTGTCGTTGCTGTGGACCTTCTTAATACCTTGGAAAATGCCGTTTAATACTTTTGAATAGCCTTAATTTTCGCTAAATTGATTTATCAACTTTTAATACTTTTTAAGACCACGCGGACACCCTGTTCACACATGCGTCGTCTGGCCCCGCACTGAGCTCTACAATTCTGTTTTGCATGTCCCTGAATCCAAATAAAGTATGTAGTCAAATAATGGCTGTGTTGAAAAAGGGAAACAAATTATCTGTGGGCTACTGGAACGGATCTCACACTCTTCCTGCAGATGTTTCACAGTAAAAACATTGTAGTGAAGGGATAGTGATTGTGCCCTTTGAGCATCTGGAAGTGTTTTAATGTGAAACAGATGGAGAGAAAGTGGAGTGTTCATTAACAAGAAACGGCAGCCAACATGCAACATGGAGGAATAAAACAGGGCAGGTTTCTCTCTAAAATATGATGAAGTAGATTTTCAAATCTCGTCTCTAATGATGTCCTTTCCAAAATAAAGGATATATCTGATGTTTAGCCACAATGAGTTTACGGGAGAAGCCACTTCCACAAAATGGAAGACATATCTGCAGTGTGTATGTTTTTTTAAAACCAAATCAGGGAGAACTGAGAACTCCCAACTCCCTCGGGCACCAATAAAAACACATCTGTAGAGCAGCTGGAGTTAGTCAATAGGCGACCGGTCGCAGCAGGAAGACCGGACAACAAACCCACTCGAACACACGCACTATACAGAAATCCATGGTCCATACCCAACCTGTGGTGTATTGATAGAATTCAGAAAGAAAAGCAAAACTCCAAAGTTCACCCGGAGCTGTAATGTCAGGCTGTACATACAGGGGGTCTGAGAGGGGGAAGCAGAAACTGAAACACCACGAGACTTCCCTTTGCCCAACTTTAAAGATCTATGTTGTGATATTGAGCCAGCAGAACAATATGCCTCTCTTTGGACCCGTCCTTTGATAGTTGACCAGTTTATGTTGAAAATGGTCGGGTTAGGGTTAGAAAGCTCTCTTAACGCTTTCAATCTGTAAGTGGAGGAGAGAGTGGAGAGGAGCAACTGAGATGCTTCAAATCGTGCGTAGAGGGAGCCTGAAGGGCTATTGATTACTCGTTATTGACGTTTGGCACGTTTCAGGCACTTTCACGCTGTGTAGTTAGAGGTAGGGATGCCAGCGATTATTCGATTTTTCGAATATTCGTTACAGTCTCCATAATCGAAAATTAAAACTTTTAATTCGATTTTATTTATATATATTTGTATTATTATTTATGTTTTTCTTTTTTTTCCTGGCTTAGTTTCAACCAAAATATAGACTAATGCTAATAATAGTAATAGTATTAATAATTGTAAATGGTCATTGGTCTCACCACCAGTTTGTTTTACTGTAAACTTGGAGGAAGCCAGCAGCGTAGGCTGCGCAGAGTGCTGCGCAGAGTGCTGCACTCACGCTGCGCTGCTACACACCGCCCCCCGCCCCCCTCTCCGTCACACCCTGCGATTGATTTATTGGCGATATACAGAACAGTGAGAACAACACAACTAAAGATGAACAAAGCGGTACGTTCAAAGAAGAGTTCCTCGTGGAACTACTTCGAACTGACAAGTGCAAATGAAAAAAAATGTTGTGTCGCTACAAAAAATAAAATGTCTGTGGGGAGGGGTGCGGCGGCGAATAATCGATTAATATTCGCCAGGGCTGTCCGATTTTCGAATTTGATCATGGTCAGTTTCTGGCATCCCTAGTTAGAGGCACAACAACATGAGCTGAAAACCTCCACAACACAGCCACATACTGTAGCATGAGCAACAAATTATGTTCTTTTACTTCATTGGCACACTTTGAGCACTTGACTGTATGCTTCTTTGATTCAATCTTGAGAAGGATAAAATATTTGTATCGTACTTTGCATTTAAAGAAAGTGCTTTCACTTCCATTCAATTTACAAATTGTACCACAAATTAAACTAAAAGAGGCCACATGTACTGGAGGCCAAAATTGTGGTCGCGATTACAATTTCAATATATATGTGCAGCCCTACTTAAAAACCTTAAATCTTAAATGTGAATAAAATGTGTTACATGGCACGTCTATGCACACGGTACTTAAACACACACAATTAAGCTCAAGGTGGTCATGCACTTATTCGCCAATGACCTACTCTTAGAATTGTGGAGGAATCACCACAAATGTGTCAAAGCTTCCCAAGATATGGATATCCAACGGGTTAGAAAAACTATGGAACCTTTACTTTAATACACATTCTTTATCAAAAATATACATGCAAGTAACAAATCTTTTTTATGATTGAAAATAAATTCTTTGTTTAAATCAGGATTCATTCGGCTTCGTTTTCTGAAAACCAAGAGCGGCAGTAAGTATTGTGTTTGCATATCATGTCTATCAGTTTGAATAATGTATAAGCCAAGTCCGTTGTATTTGCTTGAATAATTTCCCATCCGCTCTTTTAGGCTTGCTCTCGCCTTGACCTATAGCACAAATATTACTAGGTTAAATTAATAACAATGTATTTTTGCGCCATGACTTTCCAAATCAATGCTCGATGACTATGCGAGTGAGCTGGGCGAGTGGATCCAGTAAAGCGCTACATATACCTCCGAGACGGATACGATGCACCACCGTCTCAGGGCTGTGTGTGGTGGGGGGGGTCTGTTTTGCCGCGGGCTAATACTGGACTTTGCAAAGGTCTATAGGACACAGAAGACGTGCACCGACAGCTAGAGTGTGTATATATGCAAAATGACCCTATCAGTCACTCTGGAGTCTGTATTCCATCATAGAGCGCCAGGAGGCAATAAATGAAACACCTGGAACGAGTACATTCATCCCCGACCCCCAAAGCAAATCCCCGGACCAATCTATCCACACTGACTAACTTTCCATACTAATAATGGGATTTATAAAAGCCTTGCAGCCTTACCACTAGGACTATATATTTACAGTGACTTTATAACACCATTACAATATTCATCACTCGCTCCCAGGCCTTGGGCTACAGGTACAGCATGATATGTCGTTATGGAAAGCTGGTGGTTTCTAATATATTACAGTAGCCAATATTCTCATTTCCAATTCATAACTTGGGTCATTTACATACACACAGTTAACCACATGTTAAAGTGCCCTTCAATCTTACTGATTAGTGAATTCAAAGTGTGTGGAAATATGTTCCCTTAACCAAAATATTACATATCATTACATTATTATATTACATATATCTCTAGTGTCATCCATACACTGTACAGGTCTCTAACACGTGGATTGAGCAATGACAGAGTATACTGTAGCTATAATAACAATTAAGAGCATCAGAGGATTGTTTACATGCCGAATTTCCACATTTTAAAAAGTGTTTACATTAGGGCTGCTCGATTATGGCAAAAATCACGATTATTTTGGGCAATAATTGATATCACGATTATTAAATACGATTATTCATTGACTTTGAAAATATCCATTTATTGAACTTTAAAACAAATAAATAATAATTTGATCAGTCTCTTTTGAACTGTTGATTACCCTGAACGTCTAATTCAACGGAAAAACCAATACAAAAATAAATGATACATTTATATTTAAATAAATAATAAATGCCAATAAACAAGATCAACAAATATTTTGGAGCGCACTTCCACAAGCTACTAAACATATAAATATGATAAATAAAAATAAATTGGACCAAAAATAAATTAGATCAAATATGTTGCACTCATCAAATATAGTGTACAACCTAGCAAAGCAAAATAGTTTGTTTTGATTATGTTGTTTTCGTATTTGTGGCAGGCCAAAATCGTAATTGCGATAAAAATACGATTAATTGCACAGCCCTAGTTTCCATCAGTCATTTTGTTATGCTTGGGCTCTCATTCAGATAAGAATGTGAAGTTGTTCCATCCTCAAAAACAAAAAGCTAATGCTTCTGCAGTCGAGCTGCAGCTTCTGCAGTCGAGCTGCAGCTTCTAGCGACGGTCTTCTGTTAAGAAAGGACACTGAATGAGGCATCACACACAGGACTTGAGTCTGAACACAGCAGACAACAGGAGTATTTACAACAGCATATAACAACTAAAATACTGCATGTGGGTGCACACTCACATTCTCTGTCTTACTGTTACATAAATCCCATGAATGTATGAGACTAAGTTAGCTTCATTATATCTCAGTGATTAAGTGAATAATAAAGTTTCTATCGGGTCACCATCAGCCTGTCACTCATTATTTTCAGGGAGGGGGCGGGGCTTGGAGGAACGGGGAGGGGGCGGGGCTTGGAGGAACGGGGAGGGGACGGTGATCGCGGAAGCTTTTGTCCTCCTGCCTTCACAAACTTTACACACGTAGCCTATATATCGTCTGCAAATTGCTAAAGGACATTCATACTCTGCAATCCAAGACTTAATTAAATCCACCAAAAACCTGACATGATTGTAACGCGATTATTTTTGAAAAACATAAATCCCTGTGTCTCTGAGCGACACGGAGTGATTCAGAGCGGGTCCTTCTGCTGTTGGTTCTGGACTGGTGTTCTTGTGTTGGTGGATAAAGCAGACTGCTCCGTGTTCGGTGTTGCTGTGCCGCTGTCACGTCTGTTCCCTGATCTCTGCGTCACCGACCGATTTGATATTAAAGTGACAGAAAGAAAAACGTTATAGTAAAGCCGCGGCCGGAAAATCAGGAAGCAACGTTACTACGCTATAACCGATTATCTTCCGTCACTGCATCGATACCGAATCGTCCACGTCCGCATTGTAGAAACGATTATTTTCAACACCCCTACTGACAACACATGTCTCGTGGCCATTCTAAGAAAATAAGTGGAACCAGTGAACAAGAGGCAATTAGTTAAAATGCTTGATAGCGAAATACAGCTGCTAAGTTAGACTGAAAAAGGCACAGAAAGAAACGGAGACTTCTATTTCTGGCCCTGAAGGTTGGCGAAGCGGCAAAATGGCTTTTTGGGTGAAATGCATGCACGCTTGCAAAGACGCACCCACATAGGCTCACAGAGTGGCAGGAACAATTGCGTTGGGCACAAATAACTGAACTGTATCCTGAAGACAGCAAAGCAAGGAACAAGGAAAGGAGAAATAAAATGCCGGGAGTGAAGAGGAGAAAAGGGAGGAAGGGGGGAGAGAAATGACATGCATGAAGAGATGTAAAAAGGGAGAGGGAAGATTGATGGTTCATCTTTGCTTTGACAGTCGGCTTTAGACAGTGAGGAGAAACCTTTACTAATCCACAGCTCTCTGAACATCGTGTGTGTGCGTGCGTGTGCGTGTGTGTGTGTTCTAACAAGCCACTGGTTACAGTTTCCTCCGTTGTGTTTCTGCATGTCTTTGAAGAAGAGGTGCTGACAGAGGCTGACAGGGCGTTAAGCGAGTGTCCTTTAGGATGCTGAGCTTTAAGGAGTAAATACTGCAAACACACCGTCCTTATGGCCGGTTAAATGTTCATCTGCATACTCAAGCAGCAACAAGCTCCACCTCATCACATGTCAGACACACTCTTACACACACACACACACACACACACACATAAGGAGGATGAGGAGTCAGAATAGAACAGCAGCGGTTGCTCAGAGCACAAAAGGTGAGACTTTGTGTATTAATTAGCAACCAGTCTGTCATTATAATAAAGAAATGCTGCCACTAAGACAAGAGTTGCACCTGTGTGTTGCTTAGAGCTAATTCAGGTTTCCCCAGAGGCCTCGAGGGAGTTTCAAAGGGGGGTTCCCGGTGTATTAACTGTTAACAACCACCATTACTGCCAGTGAAGTAAGTGTCACTTTTCAAAAGGAAACTGCAGATTTGCGTCACTTAAACGTAGATGTTTTTCTCAAGAGCTTAGCGATTTGGTTTCGACACCAGTCAGGCAAAAAAAATCCAGCACCTATAAGATACCCTTTCAAACAGGAAGTGTGAATATGACTTCACCAAATCTACATTTGACATTGTGAGGGACGGTAATTCCCTAAGTAGCCTACACTACTAAACCACAGAATTCAACTGAATTTCAGTCAATTCAGTTTCAGTTGTGCGGTTTGCTCGTTCCCATGGGGATGTCCATAGGGTAAAGGCCCAGACACACCTACCCCATTTTGGGAGTCAGAGGCAGTGGCGAGCCGTCAGAGGCAGTGAGGGCCTAAGATATTCTAAAAAATAATATTTGAAAACATTACAATTTAAATATTATTATATATATTATTGTTACCCTACTTTTTTTTCATTAGTTTTACCAAAATAACTTCATTTAATTGTAATTAAAATAACATTTCCAAATAAATAAATCCTTCGAATCTGCCTGTTCAGTTTCTGTTGGAATGTGAAGGGTTAAATGCGGTCTCTGCGAGTTCTGTGAAGACGGGAGGGCTTGTTGGTCCCTCTCTACATTCACAGAGGGCCAGCTATAGTAACTCAACGAGAGACGGACTTTATGACAAGTTCCGCCCGCTGTGAGGTCAAGTGGTGCAGTGACGCGTCCTAAAACCCGGAAGTAAGCTGCGCTCGGATTCCCTCGACAGAAAGCAACGGGATTTCTCCATAGGATTTTGGAAGATAGTTTGAAATAAGGTCTGTGGAAAACGAACCCGTTTGATAAATGCACGTTTTGTTCAGCCGGATAATATCCACATGTCTACCCTACTTTTATTATTTTTGAATCAGAAATCTAAACGATAGATTTCTGATTGATAGATTTATGATTAGCATAAGTTCGTTCATGATGGCTCACTTCAGTGATAGTGATGACATTGTTTGCAAAATTATTAACCGAGTCATTTTCAAGATTGAGTTCCAATGATAAACTGGAGTGGCAACGGATCAGCTGAATGACCCGCAAGTGCTTCATCCAAAAGGACAGGAGGATGGACTTTGTGTTTCAGTGATTTATCATTAAAGGTAGGCCTAAGTCATTTTCAATGCGGGCCGCCGTGCCGACTTCATTCATGTTTAATTGTTACGTGGCTGTGGGTGCCCTGTCCTGATAGGTGTTTATATAAATGGTGTTCTGTGTGGTAGAGGGTCGCTGTCATTGATGCGTTTTGCACCCCGGGTCGCTGTTTTGATATTCCGCTGAAGTATACGCTGTGACGTAATAACTCTTCTTTTTTTTAGAGGGAAGGGGGGGTCAGAGGGCCTAGGTATAAAAGTCACGGCTCGCCACTGGTCAGAGGCAGTCGGGCATTCACGGCGCCCTACTCAGGTCGGTGTGTCCCGCACCGTCGTTGCTTTACGGCACATTGTCACACCTCCCGCGTTCTTTGGTCTCGGGTTGGTGTGTAGCGGCCTTAAGAAACCGTGTGTTTTAATCATTCGCAAATAACATTCTGAGAAGTCCAGAATATTCAGCTGTGTTGTAAAGATGTTGCCCATTGATGGATGTTTTCCTGATCTTGCAAATGTCAGTTTCTACATGTAGTGTCTATGTGTGAAAAAACCTAACCAGCTCGTTTATCTTACTTGTTAGAATTCAATCTGTAAAAGTGTCTGTTTACCAACGATAGGCAGGGTCTTATTTGCAATGGCAGAATTACAGGTCGCCCATTAAACTATGGGTGGAAGTGTGTGGTATCCAAAAACAACATAATTCAACTATAACTAACTATATCTCATCCCATGACAGCCTAATATTGCTTCATGGGAAAACACTGCTCCATACATCCTAATATTCCAGGTGCTATGAATGATATCAAGCCTGAAATCGAATCTATTTCAAGCTGTTAGGAAAGATGTTGGTACCAGAGAGGAAGGTTGTTTGCTGTACCAAACAACTCAGGAGTTCTAGCATCCAGCATCGACCCCTTGATCTAGCCTGATTTCCCCTGTTTATCAGCCCAGGTTTTTATTATTACCCCCCTCTGCTCTCGCCTCCAAAGCCTCTCACAGAGAGACCAAAGAGAGGAGGGGGATCTCCAGAGAGCCTTTGATTTGGAACAGACAAACAGATTTAGCTGATTGTGGGATTGTGGCGGTCCCTCACAACAAGACGTTTATCTCTTACAGAGTGGCCTCTGCAGCATGCCCACCACAGCAGGGCAGATCCCTGGATAACTGGCTCCGATGGCAGAGAGTAAGAAGACGGTATCACAGAACTTTGTCTTCAAATAAGTTCAGATTCTCGTACTTAATACCAAGAGGCCATCCAAGGGGTCAAGGGGAGCATGTAAGGCTACGATTGAGTGGCGTTATTGGCTTCATGAGCTGAAAGTGAAACATTTCTATAACGATCTAGGGAAAAACCTTGAGTTGTCGATGCATCTATAGAAAACACAGCTTAAAATATCTGAATAAGGTGATAATAATATGCCTTTTTGCATCACTCACGACAAGTGATACTATTTATGTCGTCATTCTTGTCCTTGGATTATTATACTCAAGTTAACCAAAGTCTATTTTAGTCCAAGTACTCATCAAAGCGAGAACAGGAACGATATTCATTGTGTGTCAATGTAAATCTATTAGTGCTGATTGTATTCAAGCTGGAACACTTCTCTGATGTTGCCATACACATCTATGACTTCACATTACGATTATGACTTCTAAAAATGTTGCTATAAAAACTAAGTCGAATGTGATTATGCGATAAACAATAACTACTACATTAGTGATATGTATAGTGTCGTTCCAATAAATGCCAAAAGCCTAGATTATAGCGTGTATGGAACTCCTGTAACAAGTTCATATTCAACTTAAATTTACTACAACAATTACAGCTTGTCCAAAAGCACGAAAACATTGTTAAGCTAGTATTGCAAAGAAGAGTCCAACATGTTGTAGCTTGTTGATAATAATAAGGGGCATCATATATTTGTTTTATGGATGTTTTGACAGTTTCTCGGAAGGGAAACTGAATACCTCAAATGTACTGAACCAGAAAGACCAATTATCTCCAATCAAAAGCAGGACATAGCTGCAAGTTTTTCATTTAATAACAACCACAACTGCCAGGCCAAAGTCAACACTGTCACCAAGGAAAACGTACATTTTCTGACAGTTCTCATAAGCCCCATTGCTGTTTAATCAGAAGAGACATAACACTGCTAGGTTCATATTTAGCTTAGGCTGAACACGTTTGAGGTAGCCACTTCTTATTGAATTATCGTAATGGCATCTCCCTATACACAGAGGAATACATGTAACTTGACAGTTAGCGGAGGAGATGTGTTGACACGGTGGACAACGTTTACTCTTAACATCTCGTATCAAATGTGCTTTGCTGTTAGACGAGCGTTTCTTTTTTTAAGATATTCATTTGAGAACTGATCGAAACTCTACAGGAATCCATTGGACTTACATTGCACATCCATGCTTAAACATACATTAATAAGTCATGGGGTTTTCTATTTTCCTTGGTTTTTGTGAAATAATTTAAATAACCTCCATTTGTTAAAATATAGATCTGCTTTTCAAAAATCTTCCTCGTCAACAAGCTTTTTGGAGATCAGTTTATTGAGCATTGTTTTTGAGTCTTTAAGTCGCATCTGACCAACCCATAACTTGAGCATGTTTGACAAACCCTGTGTTTGATACACGCTGTAGATAAAAAACACACTTCTGTTGTATCCCCGTCTTGCACTTCAAAGAATTACAGTCTCTCCAAACGTTCAAATGTGTTCATCAGTTGCTCCATTAGGTTGGTTTGCATTTAACGTCGTAGAACAACGCACCGTTATGGATGATTTCTGCAACAATGTTGGTTTATTTTGAGCAAGTAGCAGCTGGACAATCTTGTTTTTTCTATCCATGACAAACCCTAACCCTCACCATCTTAACAAAAAGAGTGAAAAAGACATTGTCAAAGCTCCGGATAATTGGCACCAAATATGTCTTATATAATGGTAGTCAATATGTTGAGGTGATTTGCTTGATGTTGTTTACAAAGGAATACTTTTAGCCGTCATGGTCAATGTGATAAGTGAGGGTAATCATATCTATTACACTTTTAAGAGCCTGCTGCGCAGAATATAAAGAGGAAGTGCCACAGGAAAGCACATTTGCTTAGGATAGCACTAACCTTTCGGTGACCCGTTTCCTCAGCAAAAAAATAAACACAGCTGAACCAGTTTGCTTTCCAAATTCTGGTGACACTTTTGCAAAGGTGTCAGCGAGGGAAGCTCCGATCGATCGGCCGATATTCACTCTTAATCAGGGGTGTCAAACTCAAGGCCCGGGGGCCACATTCGGCCCGCGACTTCATTTTATGTGGCCCCACAAGAGCTTGCAAAGAATATAATATGTTTATTATACGGTTACATGCTACAGAAGCACGTTGCCCATAAACTACATGTCCCACAATGCATCTCAAATATGACTTTTTTCTCAGAATTTGCCTTTTTTTCTTCAAAATATGCATTTTTTCATAGAATTCCTTTTTCTCAGAATTAGATTTTTATTTCAAAATGTCACTTCTATTTCTTTTTTCTCAAGAATTTAGCTTTTCTTTTTAAATCATTTTGGGACATACGCACTGAAAAGACTTGCAATTATTTTCCCTAGACTTCTGCTTTCAGACGTAGTTAATTATGAAGTTATTACCCTATCCGATGATAATCCAATGCAGAAGCAATGATGTAATATAATACATTATTTTATATATATGATATATTTATATATGTATTTTTATATAGTCTTAAAGTTACAACCGGCCCTTTGAGTGCAACCATGATGCTGATGTGGCCCGCGATGAAATTGAGTTTGACACCCCTGCTCTTAATAGTTTGATCGGTGCTCTCTAAAAAGGCTGATCAGGAGAGCCGATCACATGACGTATAACACATGACACTTTTCTCTGTGCGCGGCAAAATGGCTTCACCAGTCTGGCAGTATTTTAAGGTGTCCGAAAAAGACAGTAAAATAGCGGTATGCAACGTGTGTGAAGCAGAAATCCTGCAGCTCCGCCCGCTGTGACGGACCGGTGAGCGGAGCAACACACACACTAAGAGTTAGACCTAACACACTTAGCTATTTGATCTACCTCTGGAACTAAACTAGTTATACATATATTTATTCTTCACTGTCGGGTCACTCATTACTGGATCAGTGAGCCGCATGAGATACTGACAGGCTGTCAGGAGAGGGGGAGAGGCTCCGTTTATTCCCCCCGTGTTATTATCCAAAGTTAATGTAAACTTGAATAATGTACTTAATTTGAATCAAATAATGTTGTTGTTTGTGGAAGCGCATCATTTATTGAAAAATTAATTTGAACTTTTTTCGATCCGTTACGATTATAAACTGAAGCAATATAAAAATGAGCCCCATTAACTGAGTTTTAAACATCAGAATGTATTACCGGTAGGGCTGTGCAATTAATCGTATTTTAATCGCAATTACGATTTTGGCCAGCCACAATTACGAAAACAACATAATCGAAAAAAACAATTATTTTGCTTTGCTTGGTTGTGACAGCATATTTGATCTAATTTATTTTACTCTAATTTATTTGTATTTATCATAGTTACATATGTTTAGTAGCTTGTTGAAGTGCGCTCCAAAATATTTGTTGATCTTGTTTATTGGTATTTATTATTTTGATATAATTTAATTAAATGTATCATTTATTTTGTATTGGTTTTTCAGTTGAATTATACGTTCAGGGTAATCAACAGTTAAAAAGATACTGTTGAAATTATTATTTGTATTTGTTTTAAAGTTCAATAAATGGATGTTTTCAAAGTCAATGAATAATCGTATTTAATAATCGTGATATCAATCATTGACCAAAATAATCGTGATTATGATTTTTGCCATAATCGCACAGCCCTAATTACCGGTCATAGTCCAGTAATTACCGGCTAACGGAAAGTCCGCTACTCAATTCACAAAACAACACTTTAAATGGAAGATCCCCATAGCCCCACCCACCCTATGGTCGGAGCGGCCGATTCTGATTCCGGTGATCGGCCCCAAGAACCCTGATCGGAGCATCCCTAGTATCAGCATGTGATCACAAGTATAAGCTTTTTGTTTGTTTAAAATCTGTTTTACAGCTGAATCCAACTGCAGATCATCAGCTGATGAAGGCAACATTTAAAAAAAGAAACTGTAGAAAAACAAGTTTTGACCTAAATTGGAATGTCAGCGTTGCTGCTTGGGCTAACATAACAAAAAAAAGCAGCAGCAGCATCAGTGCAACAAATTCACTCTGATGCCCTTAGCACCAGTGTTATTTTTTTTAAGATTTATATGAACGTAATATTTGGACATTTCCCAAGAACATAGCCCATAGCAACACAACCCACTGCACTTAAGAAACATTGATTGCTGCGGTTAGCAAACAAACAATCTCAATGTGGTGTTGATTTCCTCCCGGCACACTGTTGTTGTTTAAAAGCCATCCAGTTCACAGTTAAATATCCAAACATCCACACCCAGCTGGGAGCGAGGAACAAAGGGATAACGGGTCTCTAAGTAAAGTAAACCATTCTAATTTAAGACTAAAAACTGAGATAATGTCATTCTATTCCACCTTAAAAATACAAGCATTTAAGGTAGACTAAGTAGCCAAGTCTAAGTAGCCAAGTCTTTTTTTATTTGATACAGTATTCAACTGAAGTCCTCAAACATGGGATTGTGTGTTTGCACTACGTCGATAAGATGACACATAGTTCTGTGGTATGATAATCAGAAGGCAGGAGGATGTACTCTATAGGCAAAACAACCTTGATTGGTACACAGTGAGGCCTCCCGTTGACATGACGGGTTTAAAACCTGCTTCTTGTGGTTGACAGCATGACCTTTCAGTATCACGAGATGTCATCTTAAGCTGAGAAACGTATCCCATCAGCATCTCAAACATTGGCTTTTTAATACCAAATACACGCATATATATTTTTTTAGCATTCAGGGCGGTGTTTACAACGACACCCCAGTGATATATTGATTACACATGCTTTCGTTTAACATAATATTGCCATAAAGTTCAGTCTCAAGGGTCTTGAAAGGGTCATAACGGATAGGATTTTCTGGATAAATTCGATTTTAATGCCTGAACCAATTATTGCTTTTCATAATCTTTTCAAAAAAGTGCTGCTCGAATATGATTGCTTTATTGATACTGGGGTTTTCAGTCAAATACATCATTATCATATTTCATTTAGTCAGAACTGAAAATAGCCTTGCAGACAGTACAGAGATTGTTCCAAGAAGTCATTTCCAGAGCACTTTCAAGTCCGCTCTGGGCTGAAATGACTTTCAGTTATCTCAATTTCAAAGGATCTTCAATGAAAGGCTAATATCAGTCCATCTGAATGTCTTCACACCCGACACATGTGCTCAGTCAGGACAATAGGGCTGAATCTGAATGTTATAAAAATCGCAAAATGGACACATGCAAAACCAAAATCACATACCTGTTAAAGACGAAATATGTGCAAAAATACCATTCTGAATTAAGTATTAAAGTTCAGTCGGTCCTCTGCATGAGACTAGTTAACCACCTGAATGAGTAAATAGAAATCAAGTCACCTCAGTGAACAGATCTACGATAACTGCTCACCAAAAACCCCATCAGTAAAACTCATTTTCAATACATCACCGAAGATATTTCATATATCTCATTCTACATTTACATTCCTATTGAGCACATCAGGAGCTGAGATAATAAGAACAGCACAGATAATGCTGCAGGAGCGTGACTGAACACCAGCAGCAGCCACCCGAAACCACCTGAGACTTTCTCTTGTTTCCCCCACTCCCCCACACCCACACGGCAGTGAACACAATAATGCCAGACATGCTACCTGTTGGTGTTTTTCAACCTGCTGCAGGCTTTACAATATTGAAAGAGATCAGAGGGCACAAAAGCTATTGAATAAAAGTCAAATACAAGGGGGTCTTTGACATTATCTCAGTAAATAAACAGACTGAATTATGATTTCAAATGAGTGACAATTGGTAATAATCCTATTAATAAATCAAGCTTTCAAAAGGAACAGGTGCATCTTCAAATTCCCAATCCTCAGGGGAATGAACTGTGGCGTACACTCTAAATCTAGGTCATAAATTATGGTGTGTGACAGGCTAAAGGTGTGTTCAATCTTCCACAGCCATGATAACAAGGGGTTACCAGTTACCACTGTGGTGACTGATAATCTGGTTAATCATATATTCCCCTGACACTGGAAACCTGAAAGGCAGGTATATAAGCCCGGAGGGGGGCAGTGGATCCTGCGTGCATTCCTTGGTTTTCCCCAGAAACTGACTGCTGGGAAATGTCGTGGAAAGAAAAACCTGTGCCACGCCAAATCCCGTTGAAAAAAACATAAAATCAACGTGTCATATTCACGTTGAGGTGTGCGTTGATGTCGAAACATAGTGTACGGTATTTAACTCAACAAGACTACATTTCTGAGCAATTCGGCTACAAGTGATACACTATGGTTTACTGTGTTGCAATAAAAAATGAAGTGGTATACTTGGTCCACTATCGTAAGCACCGCTCTCCGAGGAATATCGGCGGAGAGGACTTTCGAGATAACACGCGAACATTATGTAAAAGTTCAATTCTCGTATAATTTAGGGCTCATTTGTGTATTATATATGCGCCGTATTAAAGAGCGGGTGTGACACATTCATGTTAACTGTTAAGTCATGTTTAAGCATTAAAACCAACTGTCATAAAATAAGGAAACATTACAATCACATGATGTAAAGGTTACAATTTCGTGCAATTTAGGGCTCATTTGTGTATTATATTTACGCCGAATTATAGAGGAGGTGTTAACCCTTCATGTTGACTGTTAAATCATGTTTTATAGTGAATACAAACTGTAGTATCCTATGTAAATATATAAATGTCAGTTGTTTTTGCCGGAGTTTGGCGTTACGTCCAAACAGCGCGTGCGTTCAACAGATTCTTACCTCTTTGATCTTAGCGCGTCTCTCCTTGGTTTCTGGGTCCAGAGGTTCGTGTCCAGTAGCTCCAGGGGGTCGGTGATACACAACAAAAGGTAAATTATTGACATCATTACCACCGTGACCCTTAGCCTCCTGAAGTTTCTTTTTGTCATTCAAAATGTCCTTCTTAATCTCGTCCGGTCGTTTCTGTAGAGTATCCTTGGCCTCGAGCAGAGCTTTTTCATGGTCGTTCTTGATTTTGGCCAGGACCCTCTCGTCGTTTCCAGCCGATCCCGGGTCGCTGCTGTCCGGACCGGTGCGGGTGTTGGTCTCCACCGCGGAGGAATGAAAGAAAACTCCACTGAGCAGCTTCGACGAGTCCGGTAGGAAGAAAATAGCCCCGAAACACAGGGTAATAAAAGCACTAAACACTAATAACAAGATGAATTTCTCTGTCAACCTGAAAGAGGTCGGGCTGGCAGACTTCCTATTCGGGGTCGCGGTAAAAGGCAGAAGAGTTGCAACTGGCATTTTCTCCTCTTCCTTTTCTTAACAAAAAATGAATTCAAACGCTCGGTTAAGCGCACTTTCGGGTTATTCCGTTCACAAATCCATGTATAGGTGGTATACAACCGTGACAAATGGAGCACAACTGTGGTTAAATCCCTGGTAAAAAAGTTGAGGAGTGAGGCAGCTGCCCATACCGGAGACTCGCTGCAGACAAACCGAATCCACGATCTCACACAGGAAGTAACGGAGAATATGCGTGACTGACAGCCGAGAAGAGCCAATCCGTTTCGGCCCTGTGATTGGTTGGAACACAGGGGGCGTGTCTTATCAACGGCCGGGTATAAAGCTTCTGACAGCCGATGAAATTACTGTTGCCAACTTTCTCGGTCAATTTGGCGGCTTTCCAAATCCTCCGGCTACTTATTTGTGTCAAAAGCGACAAAACGACTAATATAACGACTTGTAATGGTGTTATTAGGGACTTTTCTGGTGTTTGGAGACTCACGTATTGTTCTGCAGTTAACAAGCAGCCGTGAGCCCCTCAGCCCTCCCATAGTACTCACAGGCGTGCACTCACAGTTGCCTCCCGCAGCAGCTCCGCTGCAGTCAGAGCAGAGAGGAGACAGCTTCAGTCACTTAATCACCTCGTCCACTGTGTGTGTGCCTACCTGACTGTGACAAGCTAAACATCCACGTAAGTCATCTTGTCACAGTCTAAACTGTATTCACAAAAGTACAGAAAGGAGTGGGATCAAACCCTGAGTTTAAAGGATGGTTGAAGACATTTATTGGAGATGACACACGGGCATACTATACTGCCTTTATTGTAAGGGAGATTTCTACTAAAAACTACTTCTACTTTTTCTAATAGAGACATTTGTGATCTACTGTCGTCTGGATTTACTCTGGTGGTTTCAAGTTTTGATCCTTGAAGGGGGTGGAACGTTATTTTACCGCCATTACATGATATGCAAATTAGGGGATTACGTCATTTAGGGACTTCTGTCGACTTTTCGGACCGCCAATAGCTACTTTCCTTACTATGGAGTTGGCAACACTGGAGGAAACAGCTTTATGTTCCGCAAACAGTTCAACAGGAAGGCCAGGAGACGATGGGGTTTTAAGTGTTTTCTACACACATTAAAATAACATAACCAACATTTAATTGCGTGGATGCTCAATTATGCCAATTCGATGAAAAAATACACACGTGTCATTATAATGAAACGCGTTCTCATAATAATGACTTGGAAGGACTCTTGGAATAATGAATTACAGCCTATCTCAAAAGTATAAGAAACTTTCTCAAAAGATTGACTTTGAGTCTCAGAGTAATGAGTCTTTACAATAATGAGTAAGTGTCTCCGAATCAGGGCCGGATTAGTACCTGCAGGGGCCCCTGGGCACTGAGCGCTCATGGGCCCCCCCCCCAACCCAACAAGTAACACCACGCCTACCCAATCCTACCAACATGACCAATATTTAGAATTTTCAGTCAATCTGGCATGTCAAATCGCACACCTATTTGTCAAAAGCAGGGACGCAGCCACATAGTTCAACCAAAGTAGGTCTAGCCTTTTGCCCTTTTAGTCAAACATCACAAGACAAAATACAATGGATAAGATTCCAAGACAGTGTATGGCTCAGGAATACCTAGGTAATATCACTCAAAACCTCAGAGTAGCACCCGACTTAATGCCAAAATATGACTGGCTGGCTGTACACGTACACGAGGAGTTTTATTAGTTACAAACATTTAGAGTTACAAAAGTATAATATGTAGTGAAATGGTGTGGTTGCTCAACTAAGTGATCAGTATCCATTATCCTCTCGGGATGCTTCCAATCACTAAAGCCGAGAACAAATGCATTACTGTGGCTGTGAGTGGATACAAGTTTGCAGGCAAAACAATAAATTGCTCCGGTAGATGGAGAATAAATAATCCAATCGCGTTGAACGATTTCTCCATTGTGAAGCTGTCTGGTCAGCATATCATTGGTCAGTGAGCGTGTCCGGCCGCTAGCATCGGTCTCCCTCCGAGATGCTGGATACTTCGTTGCCCGATTATGAAAGTATGAAACCTCTTTCATCAAAGTCTCCTCCCGGACATTTCCTGCAATTAATCCCCATTGTGCAGGGTCCTGAGAGACACAGGGAACTTCCGATAAACTCGAACCTTCACCCTGCTCTGTGACGTCCTCGTCAGGCTCGTCTTTTTCTTCCTCTTCTACTCGCTGCTGCGTTAGCATGCTAGGTTCAAGGCTAACATTGCTCGCTAGCTCAACAACATCCTCCGTGACCGCCGCCACTGTTCCTTGTGGTTGTTGCTGGCCTATTTCGTCACTTTTTGCTTTTTTGAAAAAGCTATTTATTGTTGGCACATTTTTTAATGCAGCCGCCACTCTCTCTTCTTTTTCTTTCTTTTTCTTTCTTTTCGCAGCCCCGCTGGGTGTTTGGCTACCGGCACCATCCATTTTTACTGCTCACGTGACAAAATGTGACATGAGTGAGGGTGGGGCTGTGATTCGGCTATACCCTGCCGCCGCGTAGTAATACATTTGAGCGCATACATAGTGAGACCTACAGTACAGAGACGGTTTAGAAAATATATTAATTTGACCCTATAGAAAAGCTGTGTTATTTATAGCGAAGAGTGAGTGTCATTTAAAAACAATGTATGATTTTTTTTTTTTTTTTAATCTGGTCACTGAGGGCCCTCTTTGCTCAAGGGCCCCTGGGCACTTGCCCAGGTTGCCCATATGGTTAATCCGGCCCTGCTCCGAATAATGACCAAGTATCTTGAAAACATGTGAACTTTATAAATATCTGAAACTGATGAGTTGGTATCCAAATAATGACAAAAGTTGTCAAAAAGGATGACTAACACCTCGAAATAATGAGTTAGTTTCTCAAATGTATGAGTCAGTATCTAAAAATAATTAGTTACATATCAAAATAAACAGTTAAAGGTGGGGTATGTAATTTATTTCAGAAACACTTTTTGTTATATTCCATAGAATGCTCTTAACGTCCCGATAGCAATGAATACATTAAATGCTTTGACAATAAATACATAAAAAAATGTCATCTGTGGAAGCCGTGGCGCTGTAAAAAGCACGACCAATCATCTGAGCCGGCCCGGCTAAAATAACTGGATGGCCTACCTGCCTGTCAGCCTAGGAAGTGGCAGATTTTTTCCGGCTGTATATTTTCAAATTCTAGCGCACTCGAGCTGGTTTCTCCAAAATGACCTACCCCACCTTTAATAGAAAAAAAGTAGTCAAATGATGTAAATTATTTTGTCCAATTAATGAAAAACGTTATCAAAAAGAATGAGGGGTGTATACCAAAATAATTAAAGACCTGAAAATGATGAGTTGGTTTATCAAAAACAACAACAATGGAAAGCTTTAATAAAGTCTTAGTGCCCTGCAAGGTCATACAAGTACATACATTTACCATTTATTGCAACTTTTTTATTAGTAAAAAATGCATGAACAAGATTGTGGAGCAAAAGACAGTTTTTTGGGGCTTTATTGTTTCCCCACGGCATGACATTCCTCATGGGCTTACCCTCTGACCGTGTCATGTGTCACTTGTGAAGAAATGGGGAATGTTTGGTAGCTAATCACCAAGCATTCGATGTTGAAAAAGGGAGCCGCTAAAGCAGAGTTATAATATTTATCAACAAGATGTTTTAACTCATGCATGTCCCGGTTTTCTTTTTACTCACAATGATAAAGAAAAAACCACAATGCACAGTTGACTACCACTGAAGATGGCATCTCCTTTCTTTTGAAGAAATAAGCATTCCTCAAAAACTTGAGATCTTGCCAAGTATCTTTGAGATATCTTATTTTGAGTTGTATCCGAGATGAAACACATATTTTGTTTACATATTTATTAGAAAATCACAACTAACATCAGAAAACAGAACACCTTTGAGCATTTGCGGCTTATATTGTAACAACATCTCCTGATTCTGGTAAAATATAGATCAAATTAGTTCTCCCAGCTAATTACAAGATCTGATTTCTCTAAATATCCCTTCTTATTTCAAGAAATCTAACCAAGCTAATTTTCACTTGTTCTTTTGGCAGATTTGTGTAGCCAAGTGAAAACAGCTTGTTTTCATTATTGTTTAACTTGTTTTTGGAGCAGCATTTTTTTCCAGTGTAGTTGAATAAACATTACATCCACACATGGAATAATGGAAAGATTTCTCCATATTTTTTTCGTATGGGAATATGAACCAGTGACCCTTTTGGTTTTCAAGCCATCTCCACATGAACTTATTCTGATGAGATCGTTGATCTGTCCTAGTCTGTGTGCGAGTGTGCGATAAATGGAAATCATTTCAATTGTCTGAGCTGGTTACTAATAATGGTTTGAGGAAGCAGTCAGTTATACGAATGAAACATGCAATTTATACTTAAATAGAGATTGGAATTAGTTCACAGCAAAGGGAGGAAAGAAAAAAAAATCCATTTTGTTCCCTGCTATTACGGATTCTGATGAGTGCATGCTCCTGTTTTCAGACTGAATACATCTTCCTCTCTGTATCATTTGAATGTGTAAACATATTGTTGAGCATTTACATTAATATTCCATACATTAACGAGCACATTGGTTACTACAAGTAGCTGCCATGACTTTACAATTGATATTTGCAGCTATACAATGCTCCTCACCTGCTGGAAAGGAACCGCAGTGATGGAAAGTCTAATCTGGGGATGACAGATGCGTGCTGCCATATTGCAATTGTAATTCTGGGATGACAACTCGTCTAAATGATGACACGCGCCCGCATGATTACTTTCTCACTCTGCGATTCATGCAGAAAATTAAATAGTTGGATGAAATGTATGGCATCTCAATTTTGAACTGTGAGTCTCTTGTGGAAACAGTTTTGACAACCCGGCGTTCATTCCTGCGTCATTTCATCAAAGTTAGCTTTTTCACTGGGTTTGTTTTCAACCTGAGTAACTGTTGATAATATATGCATCAAAAGGAACACCATTTCCCCGTGGGTTTTCTAGGCGGGGGAGAATAAATAATCCTTTGTTGTGATGCTGGTAAAACTTGTCGAGAGGTATTGGAGGCTAAACCCACTTTTCAAGATCACTCAAAGAAAATCCCTTTGCATACCCCTCCACTAACATCTTTAATCCAGCGCTCCCTATGAGGTATTTTAGATATCTTTCCGATACTATCTGCTCGCGTCAGACTCTGTTGCAATTAAAAGAAAGATATTGGACATTTTTGTCATCATAAACCATTATGACAGTGAGCAAACCCCAAGGGCAAACGCTCCACTAAATCCACTGGTGTTGGAAGTCCCAGGTAATCAAAATCAAAATTATCAGTCACATCCATACTCGTGAAACTCCACTGAAAGTGAAAACTTCCTTCTATACATAATGTATGGTCGTCGGTTTTAAATTCATAAGCTCTGGATGTGGCTGTTCAAAGGAGATAAACACACAAAGGCTTCAAAGCTGTAGCAACAAGATGTCATTCCTATTAAGTTGCAATGAATTCTGGCCTTCTGAGGCGGCGTTGGTGTGAGAGTCCGTCTGTTTGCCTCCTCCGCCTCTGTGATTTATGAACAGCTTTTTGATGGATGGCAGCTACAGAAAGAAGAAGTCCTGACTCTTGGATTTTGAGGAAGTTAATCTAAAACCTGATGAATTTAAATAGCAGTGCTGGAAATTCAACATCAGGTCAGCAATGGAACTAACTGTTTAGAATAAATGAATAGAGACTTGAATAAAATATTTTTTTTTTGACATTGCATTTTTCTCCCCTGATAGCAGAGTCCTGGAAGAATACATTGTAAAATGCAAAAGTCTTGTGCTATATGTTATCTAATAAACATCTGTAGGATTCAAATTCCATTTTGGGTATTATTTTGTTTTTATCATCATATAAGTATAATTCGGCATTGCTGTAAGTTATAATGATAGCCCTACCATCCCCGAAAAAAAAAGATGTATATCAAATGTTTGCACAGTCAGTTTGACTTAAAGGTGGGGTAGGTAAGTTTGAGAAACCGGCTCGAGATCGCTAGAATTTGAAAATACACAACCGGAGAAAATCTGCCACTTCCTTATAGAGCCCCTCTTCCAACACACACGAACGGGCACATGACCAATGAGGGCACGAGAAAAGTTTGTGCCCCGATGGAAGGCTGACAGGCAGGTAGGCCATCCAATAATACTGTAAAAAGTACACCCAATCCGTTTAGCCGGGCCGGCTAAACGGATTGGATGTACTTTTTACAGTATTACGGCTTCTACAGATGACATATTTTTATATGGATTTTTTGTCAAAGCACTTCAGATATTCATTGCTATCGGGATGTTAAGAGCATTCCATGGAACAAAAAGTGTATCTTGAGCCGGTTTCTGAAACTTACCTACCCCACCTTTGAGATCTTTCCCTATACACTTGAATGCTTTATAGCAGGGGGGTCAAACTCAAATACACAGTGGGCCAAAAAAAAAAAAATGGGTACTAGTGGAGGGCCGGACTGGTTCAATGTTTATTGCAAACCTTATTGAAATGAACTTGTTGCACATATTAAACCTGGAACTAACGAAGCTTAAATTATTGCCTATAAAAACAACATTACACATTACATAATCAGTTGCATTAATTTCTTATGGCTCTATCTGCAGCTTCATTTCTTATGATTACATTTTTCCACAGGCCAACAACAGCTTCAACAAAACTATTTCCCTCAAAGAAAAAACCAAACATGCCCTGTTGTCGTGAGAGAGAAAGTGCAGAAGGAAGCATCCATTAAAGTCAGTGTGCTGCTCTGTGATGCTAGCTCAGATACTTGGCATCTCATCAGGGTGCAGGGTCATCAATGTTTGGGCTCAGGCTCTGAGCGGAGGAGACCCTCAGGATGGAGTGAAGGTGTGCGTGCAATATACCGGCGGGCCAGATCTAATAGTAATTAGAAATTATACTGCGGGCCGAAATTAAATCCACAAAGGGCCTGATTTGGCCCCCGGGCCTTGAGTTTGACACATGTGCTTTATAGGATGTAAATAGTAGTTGCCATATTATGCTTTTTGGGGTTTTCCCTTCCTGTGGTGTGTTATATGGGGTTTTTGTGCATCTCAAAGCTGTTGACCAATCACAACAGAGCCGACCAGCTAACCAATCAGAGCAGACTGGGCTCTGGTTTCAGACAGAGGGTGAAAAGAGGTGCTGCAGCACAGGCAGTATGAGAAAGAGCTTTTGAACATTAAAGCATGGAGACATGTCCCAGTAGAGACACTACATAATGATATACACCTGAACATCAGCAGGAGAGGACTCTTTAAAGTAGAGACACTACATACTGATATACACCTGAACATCAGCAGGAGAGGACTCTTTAAAGTAGAGACACTACATACTGATATACACCTGAACATCAGCAGGAGAGGACTCTTTAAAGTAGAGACACTACATACTGATATACACCTGAACATCAGGAGGAGAGGACTCTTTAAAGTAGAGACACTACGTACTGATATACACCTGAACATCAGCAGGAGAGGACTCTTTAAAGTAGAGACACTACATACTGATATGAACCTGAACATCAGCAGGAGAGGACTCTTTAAAGTAGAGACACTACATACTGATATGAACCTGAACATCAGCAGGAGAGGACTCTTTAAAGTAGAGACACTACATACTGATATACACCTGAACATCAGCAGGAGAGGACTCTTTAAAGTAGAGACACTACATACTGATATACACCTGAACATCAGCATTATATGTCCTCTTTAATATGATCTTTTGGTCTGATTGGAACATTTCAGTGATGTTTCCATTAGCTTGAAGTTGAAATCTGCTCTAGAGCCTGGTCTCAGTTCTGCCAAGTCCACCATGGCCCCTCCTGGCATCCGTAGTTATTTTCTTAACGAGTCTGCAAACCTCATGTTATTACGTAAATATGAATCATGGAATTTGGTGAGGTGATGTTGTGATTTCCAGGCAACACCTCAAGGTGGTACACTCATCAATGAATGTGTATTATCATCACTGAGTAGACAGGCGGCTTCAAATGAGTTTGAGGTTTTTATTAAACTGATATGACTAATATTGTCAGCTCAGCGCACCCTGGGAATCCACTTTCAGCCAATTTGCTGATGTAAAATAGGCCATGCAGTCATCACCCAGCTGTTTGATGCTCGTCTCTCCCTCCCTCTCTCTCTCGCTCTCTCTCTCATGCCACAGTCCAAATATAACCTCGCCCCAATCTGATTTAACCACCGCGGTCTCATCCCCCGGGCAGAATGGACTCATGTGTGCAGAAAAAGAAAAAGAGAGAAACAGGAGAGAAGTATGAGAACAGAAAGTCCAGCAGAGAAGACAAGACAGGCTTTGGAGGTTAGGGGTATAAAGAGCGGAAGTGAATGGAAAGTGTGATGAAGAGAGGAAGAGGAGGAGGGGGGGGGGGTGTGTGCTCAGCGAACGAGGTCACTAATTGTGTTGAGACTTGTAGCTCCCCTGCAATCTATTCCCCTTGTCCCTGACAGAAATCAAATTATTTTGAAATTCTAAGAGCAAGAAAAATATGTTAATTTTGAGCTGCAAGAGAAAGACGGACCATTACTGGAACAAAAGACGTTTATTAAACACATGGCCAGAGTCCTGTGTACCCTGTGGTCCTCCAACTGATTTGTCTCATCTTCATGTATCTCTTTCACCTAAAAAAAGTTACGATGAGAGAAAATAAGACACGTATCCTCGAATAATTTTTGGGCCATGCTACCCATAGTTGCTGTTAACTTAGCTCACCTGATCGTAGTCAAACAATTCTGCTTTTAGGACTTCCTGTCCAGAGAAAGAAAATCAAAAAATACGGAAGAAAATCAGATAATACTAACAACAAAACAGAGTAAAAAAAGGGTTTTCTTCTGTACGTTTTTAATATATGCGGTACACTCAATAATCTGAAAGGAACATTACATATGTAGGGTAATACATATTGAATTATTTATATTTAATAGCTATAAATAGACTTCATAATGTATTCCCTTCAGAAAATTCAGTGGGGAGATTGTTGTTTTTTTTGGTTTCGATCAATATGTAATATAGACGTTAATTGTTATGTTGCAGTCATTGAGCAATCAGTCTGCTGGGGATAATTCTCTGCACATATTCAAATATGTTCTTTCACAATCCTCAGTCCCCAGTAAGAATAACACAATAAGGCACACACACATCATATCTATCATGTTTTAGCAAGGATGAACCAACCCAATTAATTCTGTTTGAGCTGTGAGTTCCCCTCCCGATTTGCAGACCTATCATCTTCAGATGCTGTTTAACTTTTAGCAGATGCTGTATCTGTGTCGGTATTTTGCATATTGCATGTCTGATTGTGCTACCTGTACCAACACATGGCCTTGGAATGTGAGTTCAGGAGTTCAGGGAAGAAAAACACTCACTTTCAGGAGTCACAACAGCACTAAAATAAATGTAAAAGACATATCATGACTTCTTTTATCCGACAAAAATCAGAAGACCTCTTTATCCCAAACAATAGGTTGCTAAAGTCATCCAGGGTTGTTGAAAGAGACATTTTGAAGGGTGTTTCTCCAGGGAAGAGCTGTGGAAACTGCAGCCCTGCAAAGCTGTTGAGTGTGAGCACCTGGTAGGAGATGAGAGGTCCTTGACAACAAAACAAGAGTGTTGCAGAGTCCTGTCTGGGCTTTCTAAAACACAGTCAGGGGCGCCGTAAGGGGGTGAAAAGTTAGGACGATTCTAAGGGCCCGTGACTGACAGGGCCCCCAAACATTTTTAGAACAATAACAACACATGTTTAAGTAACCTTTCATCAATCATCAATAATTAACATTAATATAACGTCATATTGATGATGTACTCACTAAACTTACGATTCATTTAACTTTTTTTCTTCCAAAAGTTAATTATCCAAAGCCTCTGTACACCCCCCTCTATTTACATGTAATGGTTTGGTCCTGCCTCCAAACGCTGTGCGACACCAGCACTTTCTAGCAGAGAGTGAGAGCATGTGAGGAGGGATGCTAGTACTTACGTGTGTACGATGTCTCAACGACGAACAAAGTCAGGCTTTCAAGAAAGAAAAGAAAGGAGAGAAAGAGAGGGGGACTAAAGGGCGACAGTATGTCACCCAGTTTTTCAAAAGAAGAGGTGGGTGTGGTCCATGAGTGGTGGAAAGTAGTCTGTTAGCTAAGCTTAGTCCATTGTAAATAATAATTGTAATGTTTTGCTGACATTAAGTACTGTTAATATCTTCACAGAAAATGCTGAGGTTTTTCATTTCACTCCTCTTTTAGCTGACATTTAATAAATGCAGGTACATTTTTAGCAGCTATTCATACTAAATCAGTTGTCCCTCCCCCTGGTGCCAGGACCAACAGATCCATCTCTAGGCTCCGCAGCCTTGCCATGCTGTCCATTGAAAGCCAGTTGGCTAGAAAGCTGGACTTCAAGGACTTGATCAGTGACTTTGCCTGTAAGAAGGCTAGGCGCTGGGCTCTTGGCGAGTAAGGCTGAGCCAGGGCTCGTAATAACTGTTAAAGGGCAAGGCTATGGTAACGATATTGGATCACTACACACAAGATGCATGATGAGAAAATGACTGAGAACAGGTAATAGGCTTTGATTTAGCACCACCATCAGGCTGTTTCATTTCCATTTCCGTTTTGTTGTCCGTTTACACTTTAATACCCGCTTATTTTGTAGTTGGTATGTATATGTAATTAAAAAATCTGCTGCTTATGTTGTTTTTTTTGTTATAGCATTTTATAAAAAATAATATTGGTGTTAATGTTCACTTTATTTTAATTTAAGAGGTCATGTATATTTAAGTTATATTTATTTCGATTTTTGAATGTTCCATTAAAACATGTTATTAAAAAAGGCATGTCCACCATAAAAGATGACTATTGAGATCTATTGCAGAATGTTGCACGTCTGCACAGTGTTATATGTTCACCGCTCAGTGTCAGTAAATATTGTGCGGTTAGTATTGGACTACAAGATAGATGCAAGCCTGTACAGGTAGAGTTATTTAAAGCATAAATGAGTCAGTTGGGTTCTGGAGGTGTGGTTACAGCATTGTGCTTGGTTGGCGTGGCCTGTGCCTGGTGGTGGGGCCCAATGTGATATCTTTTCATGGGGCCCAAAATCCCTGGCAGCGCCCCTGTTGACAGTGACAAACCTCAGCCTATACTCCTGAAATGTTTTTGGACAAAAATGATTTCTATGATGCCTTCGAATAAACAAAGCAGTGGAACGGATAAAACAGGAATTTCCAACACTGTTCATTTCATTTCAACAATAAAAAGAAATGGAAGAATGTGTTTGATGAAGACATCCTTTGGACTGATCAGACCCAATAGGAGGCCAGTGTAGCTCAAAAGATGCCAGCTTGGCTAATTACACACACCATTAAATTAAGTCTGCGTACTGAGCAGTCTTTGTGTGATGTTCAGACGGCTGCAACACTGGTAACTGAGCCCTGTGTTGATGAAACTCTGTCATCAGTTTTCCTACATTTCCTTAAAGTGAAGCAACACCTAGTATGACTCATCAGAAATGGCTGCATATCAGTGGGTTCCAACCAGGTCATCCAAAGAGTCCTTTTCTCCGGTTTTGCAGAAAAACAAGGGGCTTTCGGCCAATGGGCATTGCTTTGGATGTTGACATGTGTTAGCTAGCTTGATTTGAAGCTGAACCCAAATGAAGGCCAACTCCCAGTGTCTCGCTCGCCCACACTAACACACTTTGAGGCCAAATGAAGAACAGAGACAAAGGCCAACTCCCAGTGTCTCGCTCGCCCACACTAACACACTTTGAGGCGTTTTTCTGAGATGTCTGTGAGGGCTTAAGGCCATCCTACTGTCAAATTGTCAAGTGCAAGAGGGCTCGGCCACAGACACGTTAAGCCTTTTATGCACACTTTCCGTAAATCCGCATTTTTGCAGACTTTTCCTACGGGAATTACCCACAACTTCAGTGTCGGGACATTGAATGCAGGGTTTTTAGGAGCTAAAGACGGTAGGTAAGAAGGTAAAGAGACACGATAGGAGGAACTACTTAAAAATGTGGTAAATAGATTATGGGACAATTGCCTCTTATCCAATCTGTAAAGCCTGAAAGACAATCAAATCGACAGTCGGTCCATGAAAAAAGGCAAATAAAAAGTCCTGAACCCACAACTGTATGTAATGGTATTGTCAAGAAGGAAACGTGTTAGTCCAGTTTTGTTCCAGATCACGTCATGTTAAGCCCGTACAGCCTCTGGCACTCAAGCTCGAGCAGGTGACATTATTCAAGTCCCAGAGTGTGAGGCACATTGGGCACAAGAGGCACATGATGTTTGACTGTTTGTGCAGTGGTGACTGTAGCTGGAGATGGGTTGAGGGAAGTGGATGAATGGAGAGCGGCTGGGCAGCTATCTGCCGAGGAAGCTGGGGAGATTGTTGGCAGGCGGGCGGACTGACAGTAATCCTGGAGCACAGCGAGCAAGCAGGCATTACAGGTCCCCTATTATGCAAACATCCACTTCTTCCTGTCTCTTCTACATCAACATGTGTCCCCTCTTCTTCATGTCTCTTCTACATCAACATGTGTCCCCTCTTCTTCATGTCTCTTCTACATCAACATGTGTCCCCTCTTCTTCATGTCTCTTCTACATCAACATGTGTCCCCTCTTCTTCATGTCTCTTCTACATCAACATGTGTCCCCTCTTCTTCATGTCTCTTCTACATCAACATGTGTCCCCTCTTCTCCATGTCTCTTCTACATCAACATGTGTCCCCTCTTCTTCATGTCTCTTCTACATCAACATGTGTCCCCTCTTCTCCATGTCTCTTCTACATCAACATGTGTCCCCTCTTCTTCATGTCTCTTCTACATCAACATGTGTCCCCTGTGTGGAAAGAGACTCTGAAAGTTTCAGGAACAAAGATTCTCTCTCTTTTTGATCCATTTCTATAAAAACCTGTCTGAAAATGAGCTGATCAGATTTTGGCCACTTTATGATGTCATAACGATGTTTCGTCTTGAGTAACCATTAGCCAATCAGCAGCCAAGGTAACCCCCTTATCACCTGAATCTCCTCCTAGAGCACCATTGAGTTCTTTGTCACCAAATCTCTCTCAGAGGGGCGTGGGGAGGGGCTCCTTATTTTCATCTGAAGTAACAGACAGAGAATCAGCACTTTGGAAACAGGGCTGAAACAGAGGGGATTATGGGTAATGCTGCAATGATAACACTCCAGAGACATGTTTGTATATGAGACCGATAACATATTGATGAAAAACAGTATAATAGGGGACCTTTAAGTTGGAAAACAAGAACCCGAGAATAGTCCAGCTAAAGCCCTTATAGCTAACACTGAGACTGAACTCTCAGGGTTTTGCAGGAAGTTGGACACAAGAGCAGTACAAAATAAGATGGTAGGTAGATTTAACAAAAAAAAGCGAGATAAACAAAGAAAGTAGTGATGTTACGTACTGTGCAGAGGCTTCGGAGCGTGGTTCGAGTACTCCAGGACGTTTTGGTGTAGCCTGTATCGAGGCTTGTGTCGTTTTAGGCCAGTGACGTCATCGATGACAAACGAAGCCTCGCTGCCCGTCGATACCACGTGACTGCTTCAGAAAGCGCTTCACATCGGTTGAACCACTGACACTTCACAGTTTTACAACACTCATTACCACGATGGGATTAAGAGAGCTCAGACCCTCACTTATATGGAGGACGGAACATGATATAAGTATAAATAAATAAAGTGAATGTATAAATAAAAACATAAATAAATAAGGCAATACATACATAAATACAGGAATACATGAATAGACAAATAAATAAATGTAGAGATAAATACATGTGTACAATATTGATTCAAATTGATAACATTAAAATGGGATTTCATGTTAATTGTTTAGAGTTATTCTAAGGCTTTAGTCATTGGGAACTCAGTATACATGAGATGAACCCTGTTGAGAACCAATTGGCTGGAAAGCTTCATCCCGCCATCATAGCCAACACTGGGACTGAACTCTGACGGTTTTGCAGGAAGTTGGACACAAGAGCAGTACAAAATAAGATTGTAGGTAGATTTAACAAAAAGCGAGATAAACAAAGAAAGCAAAAAAACGGACATGCACAAACCGGGGAGCAAGAGGAACAAAATCATGAAGCAGGATCTCAGGGAAAAGAGACAGGACCACAGATAGGAACAACATGGACGAGCCAACAATGAACACAAGGGGAGACAGGACTATGTACACACAAGACTAATCACAGTGACAAGATACAGCTGGAGAAGGCAGGCAGAAACACAAAGGCAGCAGGTGAACACAATCAGACAATCATACAGGCGGGAAAACTAAAAGACAGGAAGTAAATCCAGACACGATGAGGAAACACATTTCAAAATAAGACAGGAAACATTCAACACAAAAACCATGACAGAGAGTTAGAGGGAAGGGTTGGTATAACATGGGTTGAAGAGCTGATGGAGTCAGGCATGCTGGTAGGTGGGGCCCAGATGACGGGCAAGACAGGAACAGAACACACACACATTCACACGGAGAGGTAATCTGGGGACATTGAAGTCAGAAGACACAGGGGCACGGATGTGGTTGTGAGACAAGACTCTGCTGAATAAAAATGTTTTGATTGAATCTAATCTAATTAAAGTCTTTCTCTAAGATCTGACATCCGTTTATATTGTTCCTGTGTGGTTGCTATATTTGAACAATCTAATTGAGCCCTCTTTGATGAAATAATTACATACATAATCATTTTGTTTACTTTCCTATCCGTCTCGCAACCCGTCTGATTCATCTCGTGGCTCCTCAAAAGGGATATATATTGTCATTCAAATGACTGATTGTTTCATTTAAAATGTGTTCTCATTAGAAGTAGTGTGTACAGAATTCTCACAGCAGTATTTCATTTTACCCAAATCCTGTTGCAATTTGTCGAACATTATCCCTGTTCCACCCGTGTGTTTTAAACGGATGGATATGGGTTTCCTTTTACACATAAGTGAGTAGCTTTAAGGCACAGTCTATATAGAGTTAACCATACTTTTCTGTAGTGAGATGTTTTTACTTCCTCAGCCAGTCTTTCTCCTGAAACATAAATGAAATTCCCTGATTAGGAAGTCATTTAGTTGGAATAAATCCTGGAGTGCAGTTCTCATCAGTTTTATTATCGAGTTCCACTCTGCAGGGTGACAGGGGGGGGGGGGGGTGCTGACAATGAAGTGCAAATCACAATGAAAGAACAAAAGGAAATGGCAAGAATCCTTTTCCTGAAACAGTGCGGCTGCCACTTCTCGTAGAGAGTAGATTAGGCATGCTTCCCTTAGCTGTCTGCAGCCGCGGGCAGAGAACCTCTCCATGGTGGGATGCTTCTATATAAGCTCTGTTTCAATGGCAGTCCCATGTGACTTACCAGTGTGTGTGTCAGAGTGTGTGTGTCAGAGTGTGTGTGTGTGTGTGTGTGTGTGTGTGTGTGTGTGTGTGTGTGTGTGTGTGTGTGTGTGTGTGTGTGTGTGTGTCCTAAGGCACACATTGTTCCTCTCACATGTTGTGTAAGATCTCTCGTATGTTTGAATCTGGAATGCAAGCCTGTCATGTTGAAGCATGAATGCAAATCATGTGTGCCTCTAACGTCTTTGTATTCATGCATGTCTTAGTGTATGGGTGTGTGGGTGTGTGTGTGTGTGACACCAGCAGGAAACCAGACACTCCCCAGCTCAGCACCTGCAGCATCTGCCACCTACCTGCTGTGCGCTCGGCTGACAGTAATTCATCTTCAAGGCCTACGTTCTGCAATCGCATCCAATTATTAGGCGATTAGCAGACACACACACGCACAACTAACAATGCAGCATCAACTCCCGCCTCACGTATCATCAGTGTGAGGCTGGGTTGTAAACAGGGAGGATGTTCGGGGGAGGGACACTTTTTATTTTTAGTTTACGTTGTCAATCCGTTTCTGTGAACTGTTTAACACAGTAAAGTCGTCCCTTTTTGCGTTAAAAACAATGTTAACATGTTTCTTTCGTGTCTTTCGTAATCATTTACTTTCTATATGGAAAACAAAGTCTTTGGGGAACTATCAGAAATGCTCCTTTTTGTCTTAGCGGCTGGAGGGTTGTATAAGGTGATCTCTGCCTTGAGGGGAATGTAAAAAAAACTTGATCCGTAGCTTACAAGCCACGGATGGACAGTGTGTTCAGTGTGTGTTTATTTTTCCATGTTTGATTTCGAGTTATACAGTATAGCAAGCAGCTGTCTGACTCATAGTCATTGTAACATAGACCTATAATTAACGTCATTTAAAGCTATGGGGCACCATTACGCATGTATAAGCAGACCATACAAATGTATTTTGATATCAGTTAGGATTTAAAATGTCAAAATATATATCATTTAAATTAAAGGTGCCTAGGTATCATTTTTATTGTATGTTTGTTTCAGAAAGCTAGCAATCCCTCAGAAGAATAGCAGCAACTTAGTCTCATTTAAGAACATGTATTTCCTTTGTGGCTCAAATTGAACAATTGATTGTCTAATCACAACAAGGCAGGGCAGTTTCTCGACAACGATGCTTTGGGAATTAGTAAGAGACACTACTGTATAGGTTTATGAAGAGAGTGGAGGGTCATGTATTTTTCAACATATTGTGCTTACAAACCTAGCATAGCATCTAAGGTCAAGGACTTTATTACAACCATTATCTTTTGGGAATGCAGGTTTACACTAAAGAAAAAAACAAATTCAGACTGACTGTAGAAGTCAGTGTAACATCGATCGAACTGCACCAAGCGGCTAAATGCACCAGGGTTCGATTCAACCGGACTATACAACCCCCAGTTTCCACCGGGTCCATCTGCGCCGTGCTGCGCCGTGTTACGGCTGCGCCGCGTTACGGCTGCGCCGCGGCGGTCGTAAGGATCGCGGCCACTCTAGTCAATGGGTGCTATTCCACCACACGCGCCGCGTTACGGCTCAGACGCGTCCCAGAAGCGGCTCGGCGCAGCGCTTCTCTAAAATTAGGATGAATCCTATTGTTGCCGCGGCGCAGCCGTAACATAAGGTCAGGCAGGCAGCCCCCCCTCGCAGGAAGTGGAAAGGTGAGCGGAAATGCCAGCGTTCTCCTCCGGTTTACAGGCACTGTAAATTATATAGGCCTAGAATAATTATGATGATGAATGCATTTCTTTACCACTAAAATACAGCAACACATATTTGATTCATGTAGTTTATAACGGGACTATTACAATTATTATTAACTGTGTCTGTAGACTACAACACAACAAAATAGGAAATGTATAACAACAATAAACACAATTTAAACAGACACAAAAATAAAACATTTAACTACGTAGCCTACATACTTTAAAATGTCCAGGATGCCCGAATCAATAACAAAACTGCGAGCCTGCACGCACGACGCTACGCTTCTGAAACGCTTCTGGGACGCGTCCGGTGGGTTATGGCGCTAGAGGAGGTCGGACCAAAACCGCGGCGCAGCGCTGTGCAGACGGACTCAGTGGAAACTGGGGGCAAGGCTGGTGTGAAAGCACACATGTCAAATAAAATAAAAAATCCAACATAACTCTCACCCCTAGATTCCACCGGGTCCGTCTGCGTCGCGCTACGGCCGCGTTACGGCCGCGTTACGGCTGCGCCGCGGCGTTCGCCTAAATCGCGGCCACTTAGTCAATGGGTGCTATTCCACCAGACGTGCCGCGTTACGGCTCAGAAGCGTCCCAGAAGCGTGTCGGCGCTGGGCTCCGCTCAAAATAGGATTCAAGTCTATTTTTGCACGCGACGCGTTGCAGAGTCGCCGGGCAGGAAATAGACCGGTCAGAGCATCCGGCCCATCCCCAAAATAATATAATTTTGCAGACCCTATCGCTCCGTAGTCTTTCAAGTAGGAGGAGAAATGCCAGCGTTCTCCTCCGGTTTACAGGCACTGTGTAAATTATATATATAGAATAATTATGATGATGAATGCATTTTTTTATCACTAAAATACAGCAACACATCTTTGATTCATGTCGTTTATAACTGGAATATTACAAGTATTATTAATTTTGTCTGTACAAAGTAGCCTGTCCAGGAAATATGCCCAAATCAACAAAAACTGCGAGCCGGCAGGCAAGATGCTCCGCTTCTGAAATGCGCCCGGTAGGGTATGACGCCGGATGAGGCCGGACCAAAACCGCGGCGCAGCCGTGACGCAGCCGGACCCGGTGGAATCGAGGGGTAATGCTTTTTGAACTTTTGCTAGCTGAACTGATGTTAAATAAACTATGAGACCACCACATCTCTGCACACTCATCCCCAGTTCACGCCCAAGGACTTCTTCTGCATCAGCCAATGTTCCTGTTGCAGTTCCCAGGAATTACTCAGCCATCCAAAATGTATTTTGCTGCAAGCTTCCAGGGACAGATGGTCAAAATAATGTGTGTGTGATTATGTTGTGTGCATTCAAATTGAAGTTTCCCACTGGCACAGCAGCAGAGTCCTATTGTCTTCGTGTATTTTCATGTATTCCTCTGTATTTTAAATTACATCCGGACATTTGGTACAGTTGCTCAATGCCAGTGGGCTGACATTGTAAAAAAAAAAAGAAGCATTCATTTATTATGCCTTCCCTTGTATGCCGGAATTATTTGTACGAGATTATATTTATAAGAATGGTGTTGGAATAAAAATGAGAATGCACACAAGTTGTACTTATTCAGTTCAAGTTCATGTATTATTTTCCTTAAAGGGGACCTATCATCACAAAATGCACGTCTTTTATACATGAACATGTGTCCCTGGTGAGTCAGGGAACTCACCAAGTGTCAGAAAATACAACCCTCTCTCTTTTCCTCCGTACCTAAATCTCTAAAAAAAGGGGGCTGTACCGGATCTGATACAGATTTGAATTCTTTCCTACGTCACAAAAGGGGTGCTCCGCTTATTGGTCAATTCTCCACCTATCAGGGGAATGAGAGGTTGGGCCACGGCCGGCCATTGCCGCTCTAACGGCCCGTCAACACAGCGGCCGCTGGCGTGGCTCGCTGCAAAAGTTGAGCAATGTTCAACTTTTGACGCCTCGGCAGAAGCGTCAGCCAATCGAATCATATGCCAGTACAAGCTCTAGCCAATCAAACCGCTGCTTGTGTGTCAGGGGCGGGAGATTCATGTGATTGGTCGGGTTTGAGACACGCCCGCCAGCAAGCTTCAACGCACGCCGCTGTGTGGATGGGCCGTAAAGCGCTGGAGACGTTGTAGCACGCTCCCCTCTCCTGCAGGGGGCGTGGTCAGCTGCAGCTCACAGAATCAGCCCCCTGCAAAAACAGCGCTGGAAAGAGCAAATCGAGCGAAATGAGGCCCCTAAATGCAGGATCTGTTTGGTGTTTTGAAAAAAAAACTATATTTATATACTTTATATATATATATATATATATATATATAGGTATGGCCCTACAATATATTGTTCAAATATAGCATGATAGGTCACCTTTAAGTTAATTTGAAATGGATGACAAAACTATTCTGCTGCTGCTTTATATTAAAGCAAACCACTATTTATATCTTCAACTTCACTACAACTTGTATTTCTTGTATATTAAACCTGTTTTATCGTATTTCAGCTTATTTTAGTTGTATTTTATTGGCTTTTTTCTACTGTTCTTTCATTTAAATGTAATCTTAAGGATTTTGAATTGCCTTCAAATCTGACTTCATGGTTATGTCATCTTAATGGTTAATCTCAATGCACACACATTTCCGTGCTTTCCAATAGTTTAAAATAGTTTTATTCCACTGTTAAATAACCTGTTCAATACAAACATGCCACTTGTAAAAATTAAATAACATTTCTGTGAACTGATATTTGTTTATTGAGCTTATTAGAGGATGTTCCCTGAAAGATTGTAAAATGTCAATGAAGATGTCAGACTTAGTATATTTGTTAATAATTGCATACAACACATGGAATCTGTGTGTGTGTGTGTGTGTGTGTGTGTGTGTGTGTGTGTGTGTGTGTGTGTGTGTGTGCTATATAAATAAACTTACCTTGCCTAAAACCCTCACATTGCAGGAAACTATTTTTACTCTCCTTGAAATGCCATGACCTCCCTTACATTGCTCAACAAATACTGTTGCTCCTCTTGCATGTGGTGTCCTCGACACTATTGTACATGACAGAGTTGTAGCCCAGCCACTCAGCCTGAAGGACAAGATGATCCATCATCCAGTGACGGCAGCGATCTGATGTGAGGCGGGGCTCTCACACTTGGCTGGTCATGCAGCGTTGAGTTAACTGGTGCAAGTGGTGGGTGTCGTGTCAGGATTAAAGCGCTGATTACACCCCGATTCCCCAGACTTCTCCACCAGACAGAAGCTCTGTCTACCTGACAAAGGGTGTGTTTGTTAGATGTCTTCATGATTATTGTGGGTCACTACAACAGTGTGTACACAACAGAAAAGAAGACTATTTTGGTATCGCAAATCCATAATGTATACTTATTACAGTATACATGATAATTGTCATAATGTAATGTTAGCTGCTATGGACAATCTTGCACTAATGCACATTTCTCGAAGTTATTGAAGTGACTGTTATTTTGTATATATTGATTGTTGTGCTTTTATTTATGTTTTAATTTGTGCATATATATAAATGTGTCTGTTGATTGTGTATATATAGGATATACATATTTTACACATATTTTTATATATATTATTTGTATTTTAGTTTTTGGGATTGTGGGAAACGGTATTTGGATCTCTCTGTCTGTACACACAAACTGAAAGATTGACAATAAAGTTGACTTTGACTAATAGTAAGTAATAAATCAACATATTTAGACACTCTATTTAAAAAGGAAGTAGTTCAATAAGAGCAATGTCACACACTGAAACAGCCCCAAACAAAAATAAAAATGTCTTTCTTAGGGATTGTGATTTTTTTATAGAACTTTCTGGAAATGTTTCCACAGTCTCCACAATTGAATTTTCTTAGCTGCCTTCTCATAAATGGCCTTTCTGCATTGCATTGTGGGAGAATACCAATCATGAACAGCACACTCCAAAAATAACCATATATGTAAAATGGAGACTGTTTGATATCTTACTCACAAAGTCAATATTGGGTTATAAACCAAAGTGTTGGACGAATCAACACGTTACAGAGGTAAGGGATGTTTAGGAATTCACTGAAATTAAAATCCTGCCCTGCTGATGGTTTAGAGAGGAAAAGCCAGAGAATTAACAACGTCTGAATGATTCAACCTCTGAGGATCATGAATTATTACAAGTTATTATTGAGATATGTCACTGATGAATAATGTTGGATTGGTTATTTTACCACTGGGGAAAATACCCTCTTTTCTGGCTACTGCATTGTTGAGGTGATGGTACTGATAACGGGAAACATGTTTGCCACAATCCCTAGTGGATGTGTTAATTGAGGATATGTATGGAAGCCTCAAACCCCGGGAGATGTCTTCTCTTCAAAGCGTTGCATGTGGTTGCTCTCTTGGGTCAGCTGTGATCAGAGGCGGTGCAGATCTTGAGCTAGAAGAGAGACGTGAGCGTGTTTTAAAAAACATGATGTTCCCCCTAGGCAGCATGTTTCTACTGCGCTGCCAGCTGTTCAGCAGGATCAACTGAATTGTGAAAGTTGGTTCAACATTTTGAATAATGCATCAAACCGGTCTCGTGACATCATAGATCTCTGGTATCTGAAATCTTCCCCGTTCGTTGTCTTCAGGTATTCTCAGAAGTAGGACATGTGTTGTTTCTTAACAGCTTCCTTTTTGTTTTTATGGTGCATTTGGTGACATGAAGACTCAGACTCATGATGAAGACTCAGGCTCATGATGAAGACTCAGGCTCATGATGAAGACTCAGGCTCATGATGAAGACTCAGGCTCATGATGAAGACTCAGGCTCATGATGAAGACTCAGGCTCATGATGAAGACTCAGGTTTATGATGAAGACTCAGACTCATGATGAAGACTCAGACTCATCATGAAGACTCAGGCTCATGATGAAGACTCAGACTCATGATGAAGACTCAGGCTCATGATGAAGACATGATGAAGACTCAGACTCATGATGAAGACTCAGGCTCATGATGAAGACATGATGAAGACTCAGGCTCATGATGAAGACTCAGGCTCATGATGAAGACTCAGGCTCATGATGAAGACTCAGACTCATGATGAAGACTCAGACTCATGATGAAGACTCAGGCTCATGATGAAGATTCAGGCTCATGATGAATACATGATGAAGACTCAGGCTCATGATGAAGACTCAGACTCATGATGAAGACATGATGAAGACTCAGGCTCATGATGAAGATTCAGGCTCATGATGAAGACATGATGAAGACTCAGGCTCATGATGAAGACTCAGGCTCATGATGAAGACTCAGGTTCATGATGAAGACTCAGGCTCATGATGAAGACTCAGGCTCATGATGAAGACTCAGGCTCATGATGAAGACTCAGGCTAATGATGAAGACTCAGACTCATCATGAAGACTCAGGCTCATGATGAAGACTCAGGCTCATGATGAAGACATGATGAAGACTCAGGCTCATGATGAAGACTCGGGTTCTTGATGAAGACTCAGGCTCATGATGAAGACTCAGGCTCATGATGAAGACTCAGGCTCATGATGAAGACTCAGACTCATGATGAAGACTCAGGCTCATGATGAAGACTCAGACTCATGATGAAGACTCAGGCTCATGATGAATACATGATGAAGACTCAGGCTCATGATGAAGACTCAGGCTCATGATGAAGACTCAGGCTCATGATGAAGACTCAGACTCATGATGAAGACTCAGGCTCATGATGAATACATGATGAAGACTCAGGCTAATGATGAAGACATGATGAAGACTCAGGCTCATGATGAAGATTCAGGCTCATGATGAATACATGATGAAGACTCAGGCTCATGATGAAGACTCAGGCTCATGATGAAGACATGATGAAGACTCAGGCTCATGATGAAGACTCGGGTTCTTGATGAAGACTCAGGCTCATGATGAAGACTCAGGCTCATGATGAAGACTCAGGCTCATGATGAAGACTCAGACTCATGATGAAGACTCAGGCCCATGATGAAGACTCAGACTCATGATGAAGACTCAGGCTCATGATGAATACATGATGAAGACTCAGGCTCATGATGAAGACTCAGGCTCATGATGAAGACTCAGGCTCATGATGAAGACTCAGACTCATGATGAAGACTCAGGCTCATGATGAAGACTCAGACTCATGATGAAGACTCAGGCTCATGATGAATACATGATGAAGACTCAGGCTAATGATGAAGACATGATGAAGACTCAGGCTCATGATGAAGATTCAGGCTCATGATGAATACATGATGAAGACTCAGGCTCATGATGAAGACTCAGGCTCATGATGAAGACTCAGGTTCATGATGAAGACTCAGGCTCATGATGAAGACTCAGACTCATGATGAAGACATGATGAAGACTCAGGCTCATGATGAAGATTCAGGCTCATGATGAATACATGATGAAGACTCAGGCTCATGATGAAGACTCAGGCTCATGATGAAGACTCAGGCTCATGATGAAGACTCAGGCTCATGATGAAGACTCAGGCTCATGATGAAGACTCAGGCTCATGATGAATACATGATGAAGACTCAGGCTCATGATGAAGACTCAGGCTCATGATGAAGACTCAGGCTCATGATGAAGACTCAGGCTCATGATGAAGACTCAGGCTCATGATGAAGACTCAGGCTCATGATGAAGACTCAGGCTCATGATGAAGACTCAGGTTCATGATGAAGACTCAGGCTCATGATGAAGACTCAGGCTCATGATGAAGACTCAGGCTCATGATGAAGACTCAGGCTCATGATGAAGACTCAGGCTCATGATGAAGACTCAGGCTCATGATGAAGACTCAGGCTCATGATGAAGACTCAGGCTCATGATGAAGACTCAGGCTCATGATGAAGACTCAGGTTCATGATGAAGACTCAGGCTCATGATGAAGACTCAGGCTCATGATGAAGACTCAGGCTCATGATGAAGACTCAGGCTCATGATGAAGACTCAGGCTCATGATGAAGACTCAGGCTCATGATGAAGACTCAGGCTCATGATGAAGACTCAGGTTCATGATGAAGACCTGATGATGTTTTGATCAGCCTGCTCTGAATAATCCATATCACAACCAAAGTGCGCCCCTGATAACAAAACAACCCCTGACTCAAATACTGACCCTGAGTGATTATCGCTGAAAGCTGTGCCTTATCAATAATTCATCTGATTGTGCCATAGTAATTGGTGCAACACGTTTGAACTGGTTAAGGAAAATAAAACAACCGACCCCCCCCCCCTGTTTCCATGTTTGCACACATTGCTCTGGGTGTATAACTTCAATACGAGATATTGGCACAGAGAGCTGTTGTTAATTCTTGTACATGTTGTGTCACAATAATTTCATTATGGCTGCAAGATGCAGAGTCAGCATCAGACAAGCCAACAAACAAGCTGTAAAAAAGACCAAAGTTGCTTAGTCAGCGTAGTCACAACAAAGAGTGTAAGTGTGTGTGTTTGTGTGTGTGTTTCTGTGTACGTCTTCTAATGACTTGTAACGATTGACCGCAGGCCAGCTTACCGTGGACAATGCACAATAGATCTCTGAGCGGCTGCCACGTCTCTCTCGGTGGACGGAGCAAAATATATCGGTGTGTTATTTTTCAGTGGAACAAGACATCAAGTATCTGGCTCTGTGAGGCAGTAATGCTTAAACAGCAGAAAGCTACATCTTAATATATAGTGGAAAGACACTGACTGGCCACTGTTGTCGTCCCTTTCTCCCACAAGCTGTCAATGTTGTCAGACAGATGCTGGTTTCAGACAGAGGGTGACAAGAGGTGCTGCAGCACCTGCAGGCAGTATGAGAACAATAAAGAGCTTTTTGAACATTAAAGCCTGGAGACATGTCCCAGTAGAGACACTCCATACTGATATACACCTGGACATCAGCAGGAGAGGACTCTTTAAAGTAGAGACACTACATACTGATATACACCTGGACATCAGCAGGAGAGGACTCTTTAAAGTATATACACTACACACTGATATACACCTGGACATCAGCAGGAGAGGACTCTTTAAAGTAGAGACACTACATACTGATATACACCTGAACATCAGCAGGAGAGGACTCTTTAAAGTAGAGACACTACATACTAATATACACCTGAACATCAGCAGGAGAGGACTCTTTAAAGTAGAGACACTACATACTGATATACACCTGGACCTCAGCAGGAGAGGACTCTTTAAAGTAGAGACACTACATACTGATATACACCTGGACATCAGCAGGAGAGGACTCTTTAAAGTAGAGACACTACATACTGATATACACCTGGACATCAGCAGGAGAGGACTCTTTAAAGTAGAGACACTACATACTGATATACACCTGAACATCAGCAGGAGAGGACTCTTTAAAGTAGAGACACTACATACTGATATACACCTGAACATCAGCAGGAGAGGACTCTTTAAAGTATATACACTACATACTGATATACACCTGAACATCAGCAGGAGATGACTCTTTAAAGTAGAGACACTACATACTGATATACACCTGAACATCAGCAGGAGAGGACTCTTTAAAGTAGAGACACTACATACTGATATACACCTGAACATCAGCAGGAATGGACTCTTTAAAGTAGAGACACTACACACTGATATACACCTGAACATCAGCAGGAGAGGACTCTTTAAAGTAGAGACACTACAGACTGATATACACCTGAACATCAGCAGGAGAGGACTCTTTAAAGTAGAGACACTACATACTGATATACACCTGAACATCAGCAGGAGAGGACTCTTTAAAGTAGAGACACTACAGACTGATACACACATGAACATCAGCAGGAGATGACTCTTTAAAGTAGAGACACTACAGACTGATACACACATGAACATCAGCAGGAGAGGACTCTTTAAAGTAGAGACACTACAGACTGATACACACATGAACATCAGCAGGAGATGACTCTTTAAAGTAGAGACACTACATATACACCTGAACATCAGCAGGAGAGGAATCTTTAAAGTAGAGACACTACATACTGATATACACCTGAACATCAGCAGGAGAGGACTCTTTAAAGTAGAGACACTACATACTGATATACACCTGAACATCAGCAGGAGAGGACTCTTTAAAGTAGAGACACTACATACTGATATACACCTGAACATCAGCAGGAGAGGACTCTTTAAAGTAGAGACACTACATACTGGTATACACCTGAAC